>NC_037539.1:34090459-34097582 GCF_001531365.2 Cynara cardunculus var. scolymus
TAATAAAATAACATTCAAGTAAAACCAGTAACAAATTTTATGCAAAAAGGTTTAGAAATCACTCACCTTTAAGAATGAACTCAGATTTTGAAGAATAAGAAGAAGAAGAATGCAAGTCACAAAGCTTATCCAGACAACTTTTCACTTTAATTTCTCCAAAATTTCCAAATGAAGCAAGAAGCTTCACTAAGAACCCAAAACCCTTTATTTATACTTTCCAAAAATGAAAAATCGGCTACCAGCCTTATCCACATACATGAATACACAATTTACCCATACATAGATGATTTCATGCACACACATGCATATTATATGTATACATAACACACACATATGTACATATATATATTTTATCATATTATGCATATATACCTATGCATAAAATACACATACTCACATATTAAATTCACGTAAGCATGTATCCATATAATCAATTAATTCACATAATAAATACCTTGGGTAATAACCAGAACCCAGTTATCACATTATCCACCCCTTCAAAATAATTTCGTCTCGAAATTCCTTTAATTAAAGAGCTATGGATAATTTGCTCTCATTTTTTATTCTAGTTCCCAAGTCGCCTCTGGTCCTTTGCGAAACTTCCACTGTATTTTAACCAGACTGATTTTCTTGTTTCTCAACACCCTAATCTTTCGGTCAATTACGGCTTCTGGCGTTTCCAGAAAGTTCAGTTTACTATCCAGTTTGACCTCTGGTAATGGTATAGCAAGACTCGGATCAGCTAAACATTTCCGCAAATTCGATACATGGAAAGTGTTGTGAATCAGACTAAGCTCTTCTGGTAGTTCTAACTGGTACGCCACTGGCCCGATTCGTTTACTTATCTTGAATGGTCCAACATACCTCGGACTGAGCTTACCCTTCTTCCCAAATCTGATGACACCCTTCCATGGCGAAACTTTTAACATCACAAAATTACCTACACAAAATTCAATCGGCTTTCGACGATTATCAGCATAACTTCTCTGGCGATTTTGTGTTGTTCTGATTCTTTTTCGGATCTGTTCAATCTTGTCTGAAGTTTCTTGGACAATTTCAGGACCCGTTAACTGCCTCTCACCCACCTCGTTCCAACACAATGGCGTTCGACATTTACGTCCATATAATACTTCATATGGTGCCGCTTGGATGCTGGAATGATAACTGTTGTTATACGCAAACTCTATTAGTGGCAAATGATCTTCCCACGATCCCCCAAAATCAATTATACAACTTCTCAACATATTTTCGAGAGTCTGGATAGTTCTTTCACTTTGCCCGTCTGTTTGCGGATGATAGGCTGTACTTAACCGAATTTCAGACCCCAAAGCTTTCTGCAAACTTTCCCAAAACTTTGAGGTGAAACGGCTATCTCTATCAAAAACAATAGACAATGGAGCACCGTGCCTAGTTATAATTTCTTTGATGTAAACCTGAGCCAGCTTCTCTAAAGAAAAAATTTCTCTTATAGGTAGAAAATGTGCTGACTTAGATAGACGATCAACAATTACCTAGATCGCGTCATACCCCTTTGGAGATCGAGGTAACTTCATGACGAAATCCATCGTAATGTGATCCCATTTCCATACAGGAATCTCCAATGATTGAAGACTTCCATATGGTTTCTAATGTTCGATCTTAACCTGTAGAAACGTTAAACACTGTTCCACATATCTAGCTATGTCTTTCTTCAATCCGGGCCACCAATTAAAAGATTTTAGATCTCGATACATCTTATTGGTACCTAGATGAATAGAGTATCGGGACTTATGGCTTTCATTCAAAATAACTTTCCGAATTTCCCCAAAACTTGGTACCCAAATTCGCCCTTGAAAACACATAATCCCTTTATCATTTGGTTCCAAGGTTGAAATCATCTTACCCAACCTTTCTTATTTGATAAGATCTTCTTTCACAACTTCCTTCTAACATCTCAGAATTTCTTTATGGATATCAGGGACTAAACTTATTCTCATTGCCACAGTTTTAATAGTCCTGCTCCTTTCTTTTCTACTTAAAGCGTCAGCTACCACGTTGGCTTTTCCTGGGTGGTAAAAGATTTTACAATCATAATCATTAACAAGTTTAATCCACCGACGCTGTCGCATATTTAAATATTTTTGGTTGAACAGATGCTGTAGACTCTTGTGATCTGTATAAATCTGGCACTTTGTTCCCAGAAGATAATGTCTCCAGATTTTTAGAGCGAATACTACCGCGGCTAACTCCATATCATGAGTCGGAAACTGCTTCTCATGATCCTTCAATTGTCTTGATGCATAAGAAATTACCTTTTCCCTTTGCATCCGAACACATCCCAACCCTAACTTTGAAGCATCACTGTATACCACAAAATTTTTGGATCCATCAGGCAGGGTTAACACCGGTGCACTACAGAGGTGATCCGTTAATAGTTGGAAAGCTTAATGCTGTTCTTTTTCCCACTGAAACTTAATATTTTTCCGAGTCAATTTGGTCAATGGCATGGCTATCTTAGAAAAGTCCTGAATGAACTTACGGTAGTAGCCTGCCAGTCCCAAAAAGCTTCGGACTTCAGAAGGAGTCTTTGGAGCTTCCCATTTTTCAACTGCTTCTATTTTTGCTGGATCTACTTGTACGCCAGCTTCTGAGATAACGTGACCTAAGAATTGAACTTCCCTTAACCAGAACTCACACTTGGACAGCTTGGCGTACAACTTTTCTCTTTTCAACAATTCCAGTATCAAACGAAGATGTTCCGCATGTTCTTCTTTGGTATTAGAGTATATAAGAATATCATCGATAAACACAATGACAAATTTATCAAGGTATTATTTACATACTCTATTCATTAAATCCATAAAAGTTACGGGCTCATTAGTTAAGCCGAATGGCATAACTAGAAATTCAAGATGCCCATACCTGGTTCGAAAAGTTGTTGTAGCAACGTCTTCCGCCCTGACTTTAAGCTGATGATATCCTGATCTCAAATCAATTTTGAAGAAATAACTTGCTCCTACCAGTTGATCAAATAAGTCATCAATTCTTGGTATAGGATAATTGTTCTTGATGGTTAATTTATTCAATTCTAGATAGTCTATACACATTCGCATAGATCCATCTTTCTTCTTGACAAACAAGATCGGAGCACCCCAAAGTGAAGTGTTGGGTCTAATGAATCCTTTATCAGTCAGATCCTTCAACTGAGTAACCAACTCTTTCAATTCCGAAGGAGTCAATCTATACGGTGCCTTGGGCACTGGTGCTGCCCCAGGTATAAGATCAATTTGGAATTCAATGACTCGATCTGGCGGTAACCCAGACAAATCCTCTGGAAAGACTTCCGGGTATTCATTCACGATTGGAATCAATTCCTGTTTCCCTTTTTCTTTCTTTGTATCAATAACATATGCTAAACACCCCTGACATCCCTTCTGAATAGACTTTCGGGCTTTTATTACAGATAGTAAATTTGTATGATGATCCTGACGATCACCATAAATAATAATTGTTCCTTGATCTGGCAGAATAATTCTAATCATCTTCTTATTACAAATAATACTGGCCTGATGCTCTGCTAACCAATCCATACCCACTACTACATCAAACTCTTTCATCAGCATAGGGAACAGTCGAATCGGTAACTCACACCCCTCAATAATAATAACACAATTATTGAATACTCTAGTAACAGATTCTTGACTATTAGCAGCAGTGTCTTCATCATCAAGGAGCATACAATCCAGACATGCAGATTGAGCAAATGATGATGATACAAATGAAAAATTTGCACCAGAATCAAACAACACCTTAGCACGTATAGAATTCAGAAGAAAAGCACCTGTTACCACATCAGGGGTTGCTTCTGCCTCGTTCTTTGTCATTTAGAACGGTCTACCCTGGCTCCACTCTGGCCTCCCCTCGGTGCACTAGGCCTTCCACGGTTACTGAGAGTATTTCCTCCCATTGTCAGACGAGGAGCTCTCAATTGTGGAGAATTTGGTCGAATGTGGTCAGGTGAATTGCACTAAAAACACCTTTTGGGTGTAGTGCAGTCCCTTGACAAATGTCCTGTCTCCCCACAACGATATCATCTCTTTGGTTCAAACGGACAATTTCCTTGATGCACCTGCTGACATTGCGGGCAGGTTCTAACGGGTGGCAGCTGTGGAGCACGGTTATCTGTTTTAGTAAATTTGGGTCTTCGAAAAATGGCTGAAGACCCCTCCCACTTTCTTTTCTCAACAAATTTCTCTTCACCTTGTCGATTCTTATTTCTTTCAGTAACTTCGGCAACATTGACGGCTAAAGAAAAAGTTTCAGGGTTCATAGCAATCACGAAATCCCAAATAGAAGGTTTCAGACCCCAAATATATCTTTCTACCTTTCGGGATTCGGAAGATACGTAATGTTAAGCAAAACGGGAAAACTAGATAAATTTCTCGGTATAATCCTGTACAGATCTATTCCCTTGCTCCCAAGACATGGTTTGCAATATATTTGGTTGTGCCGGGGACTCCACATCCCACCAATATAAGGCATTAGATTTAAGCATAGACACTACAAATCTAACCTTATTTTCTTCAGAACATCTACTGGTGTTGAATACTGATTCAATCTCTTGTATCCAGCACATTGCTTTTAATAGATCTCTTTCCCCAGAAAAAGTTGGAGGTTTACATGTCAGAAACATATTTATATCCCCTCCCTGAATATTGCTACATGCTGAAGGAGCTGGAGGATTAATTCCAACTCGCTCGGTTTCTACTCAAGCTGGCATTCCATAATAGATATCAGAGTTTCCCTCAATTTTCCCATTTCTTCTGCCAGATCGTTCCTTGTTATAAACTCTGATTGTTCCCTCTGTTCTTGTTGAGCATTCCCAAAAATAGATTCCCCTTGCTCAGGGCGAATCTCGGCCTGACTCCACTCAGGAATCTGACTCCTTCCTCGACCTCTACCCCTACCCCTTCCACGACCTCTACTCCTAGAAGCATAGGTTGGTGGATTAACGGGAGATTCCTCCCTTTCTTCAGATTTAGGGCGGGAAATTCTCTCTGATCTTCGTGATCGGCTAGACCTCTGCAGATATTTTAGTATTAAATATCACGTATTCACATTTCTAAATATAATATGGTGTCCGAGTATAAGTATGTACCTGTAAATTCATAATTACATTAGTCATTTGTAATTTGAATTCACCTTACATACTGCCCTTTTTAACCCATTATATTTTATTCCCAATGATACTAATTATGTTCGAGACTCTTAGCATGCAAATGACAGTTCAAGTCTAGGTATCATGCTTTGAATACCTAAATCTCTTAAACTAAGGCTCTGATACAACTTCTGTAACACCCCCAAACTCCACATTTGCATATAACACATATTTCATTACATGGAAATATAGTTTACATTTCAAGGTCCCACTAGTACAAGGATTCCTATATATACAAAATCTACATATGAAAAATTCCAAAATAAATCATGTACTAACACATGTAATACAACATGTATCTTCAAAATAAGCAATCTTAATCAGATCTCCAAAAGCAGATAACAGGTTAGAAAAATAATCACATTTTCCCTTTCCCTTTAATATCCTTGGACCCCGCCATTCCTGCATTGCATAATTTTAAAACAAAAAAGGAGGGTTAGACCAGAAGGATCTAGTGAGAAAATCCATTCTTTGCAAATGCATGGTGATAAACACCAAAATATAATAAAGTAACTTTGCTCAGAAATATTTGTAATATCCAATGATGCAGTTCTCAATGACATATATAAAAGAATAAACACGAACCCGAGTTCAATTACTAAAATACATCTGCTTAAAGATTCAACATTCTCAATATGAAATAATATTGTAACCAAAGATATCTTGAATCATCAGACCATTCTTTTATAAATGTTAACGGAAAGGTTTAAGGCAATACTTGCCCTTTATGACGAAACATTTTTCCCTTCTCAATAACATCTATATTAATATTTCTAATAAGAATAATATCTTTAATGCATCAGGTCACAAAGAAATGGTGAATCAAAGTTATTAAATCCAATTAGTAATAATAATAAGAGTTATAATAATATTCACATACGACAATGCCTCCCTTATTCCAAATACACCTCTCCTTGATATGCCACCCTTATTCTTCCTACCAAACCAGGGTTACTTATCAAAACAGACAAAGTCACCACGTCTGAAAGTACCCATTCCCAGTTCCAAGCCAGAACAGACAAAAGTCACCACGTCTGGGGGAACTACCACTTAAAACAAGTTTCATACCAAAACAGACTTACGTCACCACGCTTGGTAGAAACCGTTTTATAAAATCCACTTCCATACCAAACAGACTTACATCACCACGCTTGGTAGGAAGGTTTCCCAAAATATAGTTTCATATCAAAACAGACTTATGTCACCACGCGTGGTAAAAACATTTCCTAAAATTTAGTTTCATACCAAAACAGACTTACGTCACCACGCTTGGTAGAAACATTTCCTAAATCCAATTCCATACCAAAACAGACTTACGTCACCACGCTTGGTAGGAACATATCTTTTTATTTAAAAAGATATAAAATACCCTTTTATAAATCCACAATTAAACCAAATAATAAACATTTTTAAATTATATAAATGCCTTAGAATATTAAACACTTAAAATTATCAAATATAAGTTATCCGGACAAGTTATCCGGATATACAATCTGGACAACACTCGTCCCTTTTGTCCGATTCACTAATCCGGACAACCCATAGTCGAGTTAAGGCTATATCATATGACTGTCCGATTTAAAACAATCCGGACAACACATGATCGGTTTAAGACTAAACCGCTCAATACGTGATCGGTTTATAGCTAATCTGCACGACCCTTAGGCGATTTAAGGCTAAATTGCACAATGTTTGGTCGTATTCATACTTCTCTGTTTAAAACCTTCGTCCGGTTTACATATTTCAAAATTCTCACTAACATCCTAAATCGCACAACACTTAAGCGATTTATGAATAAATCGGACACCTCTTATCCGGTTTAAGAGTAATGCGGACAAGCTTTGTCCGGTTTAGACTTAATCCGGTCACCCCTTGTCCGAATAAAGACCCTTAATTAAAATATTGGTTTCTTTCCAATAATAAAAT
>NC_037539.1:34097857-34155390 GCF_001531365.2 Cynara cardunculus var. scolymus
AAGTAAAACCAGTAACAAATTTTATGCAAAAAGGTTTAGAAATCACTCACCTTTAAGAATGAACTCAGATTTTGAAGAAAAAGAAGAAGAAGAATGCAAGTCACAAAGCTTATCCGGACAACTTTTCACTTTAATTTCTCCAAATTTTCCAAATGAAGTAAGAAGCTTCACTAAGAACCCAAAACCCTTTATTTATACTTTCCAAAAATGGAAAGTCGGCTACCAGCCTTACCCACATACATGAATACACAATTTACCCATACATACATGATTTCATGCACACACATGCATATGCATATTATATGTATACATAACACACATATATGTATATATATATATATATATTATCATATTATGCATATATCCCTATGCATAAAATACACATACTCACATATTAAATTCACGTAAGCATGTATCCATATACTCAATTAATTCACATAATAAATACCTTGTGTAATAACCATAACCCAGTTATCACATGTTATGTTCTTTCATTAACAGTTTACATAATAAAAGGACTTAAAGAACTCAATTTCCTTGGATTCACAGTTGATTCCAAGGGGTCTCCATTTTTTATAGATATTGGTGGTACAGCCGTGCACGGAAGGAAGCCATAAAACTTGTTCTCCATCGTTATGGGTTGCATATAAGAAAGAGATGGAAGACGATTACAAAATCTGTGATAGTTTTTTTAATTTATTCACATAAATGGTTCTTAACTATCTGGATTTGTGAGCGACGAAACACAAAAACACACATATTTTGTCATTGTTGAGACACTCTCTTCCTACAAAACACAAACATACACATACACTGATATTKCCTGTCTAAGATAACACACATACACTGATATTTCCTGTCCAAGATAACACACATACACTGATATTGCCTGTCTAAGATAACACACATACAGGCACACTAAAGGTGGAGACACAATCGCACAAAGATTAAGATGATTGATGGAGCTAATCAATGAGTGTGTTTCTGAAACAGCACGAAACTACCAGATTTCTCTAATGAGATTGACTGGAGATCCAAGCACATGGGAAGAATGATCATGGTCACGGTGGTTAGGGGCGGTGCGAGAAGCGGAGAAAACATGAGAATGGAAGGGAGGTAGGAGAGATTGTGATGGTGAGGAAGGAAGGATTTTGGTGTGAGGAAGAAAGCTGGAGGTGGTGTCGATGATGGTGTTCATTAAGGAAGAAGAAGAGGTGTCGTTTTTGGAAGAAAAAATGGGAAATAAAGGATCACTTGTTAGGGAAGGTTTAATTTGGGAAAAGGTAAAAAACGTAAAGATTAAGTGATGGAAATAACTTATTTAACAGACATTTTTATCGCCAAGTTAGTTTCAGGGACGAAAAACAAAATGAATTGCAGACCACAGTGACTATCATCGTAATAGATGAAGATCAGGGACAAAAAGAGAAATTTTCACCACAAGGGTAAAAAACGTAATTTACTCAAAATATACTTATAAAACACAAACAAAATAGAGAAAATATATTTAAATCTTTTTACCCTTTTTCTTAGTTTTTATTTAAATTAAATGGATATGTGATGTCTAATTAAATTTATGATATTGAATTTTTATATTATTTATATTTTAACTGAACAAAACTTATATGATGATATCTAATTAATTTTGTTTGGTCATTTAACTTTTTAGCCTTAGGCGGTGTTTCGGATTGCTTATTTGAAACAACTTATGCTTTTCTACAAAAACATTTATCAACTTATTATAAGTCAAAAGATTTTAACTTCTTCAAAAACTTCTTATTACCAGTTTGACACCGGTATAAGTTGTTTATCCAAACATCCAAAAGTGCTTATTAAACCACAAGGGTGGTGCCTGATTGGTTTGAGTTTGGCTCCAAAGGTCAAAAGTACTAGGAGATCCCAAGTTCAAATCCAAGGAAGAATAAAAATCCCTTTGTGGCCACAGAGGTTCAAATGCAGCGACTCCGGGTTATCTGCAAAGCATGTGGTCGCCCTAGGATTAGTCGGCTCGCATAGCAGGTTGGATGTCCAGGTTAATAAAAAAAAGTGCTTATTACCGGTGTCGCACCGGAATAAGTCAATAAGTTGCTTTTATAAGCAATCCCAAACACCCCCTTAATTAAGTTGATGGTACCAAACAAAATGAAAGGCGAAATCTCTTCTTTCGCAATATGTTTCGTGTAGACAACGTTTACATGAAAAATAGTTTCTTGTAAAGATTTTGCTGCAATTTGGAAAAAGAAATATAAGATTATCAACAACTTCAATAGTTATCATAAAGAACTCATATCTAAGGATACTAATGTCAGAGAGTATTTTTTGGTTAACGGCTAAGGTTGGCATTGACCTGCAATCGAACTCAGAATCTGTTTTATTTTTGAACAAAATCATCACTTCTTTTACCAACTAAATTACACGTTAAAGACAGGAATTTAATTTGCTCCAATATAAAAAAAGTTGCAGAGAAAACCCATTTTTCTAATTGAAAGACAAATAATATTTTAATGTTTGAAATTAAGCTATTCTCTTTGTGGTCATATGTTAAGATATTTCATCCGTTTTTTATTATTTTTATTTTTATTTTTATTTTTATTTAAATTAGGAATGTTAATCAAATTACTTTGAATTAGTATCTTAACACACACAAATTTTTTATTTTTATTTAAATTACGAATGTTAATCAAATTACTTTGAATTAGTATCTTAACACACACAAAAACTCTCTCCCTCCCTCTCTCATACACATATATATATACACACACACACATATATATATATATGCACACACACATGGTAAATCAAATGTAAACCTTATAAACGTGCAAGCCAATATTTAATAGAAATGATGAAGGTTCATTTATATTAGAAACTAAATGATGTATTTATGAAGTCAATATTCGATAGACAAGATAGACGGATGAGATAGTTTTGTGTGGTCTGTAACCTTTGCATGGATTGTACTTGATTGAGATTATATATGTATCGGCCATTCAAAGGAGAACTTAGTGAATTATGACCGTGAGATTCAGTCACAATCACAAATAAGAATAAATTAGAAAATTTATAATTTTGATAATTATGACTTAAAATTTAATTAAAGGGCATTTTAGAATTTTTAGAAACCCTTGTCTCTCCCCTCTCCTCTCTTCCCCCCCCCCCCCCCCCYCCCCCCCTTCAGCGTGAACAATCCACTGTGATACTCGTTGTATACACATCGTGATACATTAATTATGATCATTCTCTCTCAATATATACCCACAGATACCTATTTTGTACACGTTGTAATACCTAAAGATACATGTGCTATCCAGTGAATACATATTGTGATACAGTATAGATGAGATAGTATTAATAGGTATTAGGATTGCCTAAATCAATGAGATATTAGAAAGAAAAAAATGGTAATGGAATAGAATGTTACCAAATTTTAATTTGTTAGAATGTCATCAAAAACAAAATTGCTAATTTATCATTTATCATAAATTTAAAAATATTCTTAATTATCTCGAAAGAGTGATTCATATTGGATCTTACGGTTATCATAAATTACATAATTCTCAATTGATTAAACTCTTATATATATATGGGTTTAATCATTTGAAAACTCTAAAATTTGTGAGATTTATAGGAACGTCTACTTTAAGGTTTTGCTTTACATGACTTTTTCCCTTCTAAATATTGTATTTAATGTATCAACTAATATATATTTGTTTCACAGTGTGATTGTTCCATCTTTACAATATGAAACTTTTTTATGTTTATTTATTGTTTCACAAACGTATCAAAATGGTTCACATTGTGAACCGAGGACATGTAAAATAAATATATGTTAACCAATATTTTAAATCTTATTCTTAGATGAAAAAAGATATGAAATAACACATGATGCATATGTTTAAGGTTATCACAATTATATGGGTTCTCAAAAGAAGAACTCGTATATATATATATATATATATGAAAATGACAACATTAATTAAGAGGATAAGAGAATGATTACCAAGAGAAACAACAAAACCTGGTCAAGAAAGGGAAATTTGATTTGGCCTTTTATGTTGCATAAATACAAGTAAATTACTACTTTCCATAATAAGATTTGTTTCCAAAAACTAGTGTTAAAATCATTACAACGATATTCTCTTTTAATCGTCAAAATCACCATTTTAAGGGTGGCAAAATTCACCATCAATCAAATTAAATAAATGATTGAAATCAGAAAAAAGAAATTAAATTTATGGCAAAATCATACCTAGAGATTGAGATAATAAAAGTGAACATGGAAAATAGATATATATGCCCCCAAACCTGCATTATTTCATCACAGTAATTCAATAACTTGATTCAGAAGAGGATAAAAAGAATTAGTTAGAAAAGCTATAAATTTATGATGAATAAGTAAAGTACCTAGAGATTGTTTGACGGAGATCGGTGAGAATTGTGTGATATGCGGTAGTTGAAGTAGTCATACGTGATATTGGCACGGCTCAATCAAAAAACGAGACTCTCGAAACCCTAAAAAGAGCATAGCTTTCAGATTGAACCGCACCAACATCTCGTATTATTGTTATACCGATACACACAACCCCTCCAAGATCACACTTTCTTGATAAAAAAAAAATTAGGGTTTTGGGAGAGAAGTGCAGTTAAAAGAGAAACAAGAAAGAGAGAAGAAAAAGATGGCATGTTTAGAGCAGTGAGCCCCATGGAATCTAATCTATTTATGAACAAAATATGTATCACTTGCATATGTATTTATACATGAGAGAGGGGGTGGGGGAGGTATTGAATAAGCCACCAACCCAACAACAGAAAGGGAGGTTGGGGGCATAATTTACTCAAAAGCAAAGCCAATAAAACGGATGCAAAAGCATACCGGAAGCTTTGAATTTGCATTTATTAGGTTTGGAGAAAGACATCGGTAAATTAATTGTAAAATTGAACATGAAAATTACCCTTTTGGCTCTTCCTTTCCTTTCGTTATTTTGAATTTCAAAACCCCTAAATTTAATACTTCTTCATTAATTTTGGAATATTTCACATTTGGTTTACAATATACAAATTATAGATAGATTCTCTACCATAATTAAATTAATTATCTATTGTGTTCTACATATTCTAATCATTTGTCTTTGTAAATATTTCCTTGAATATATATATATATATATATATGTATATATGAGAATAATAATGGAATAGTAGCGACTAACGATATCGGAATTTGATTATGGTAATGAGCATATGTTTAAGATGAGAAGCATATATGTTTCTTTTCACTAATCTGATAATATTGCATACACCTTTTCTTCACACAAATTTGATGATTACTTATATTGCATTTACGTTTCTTCCTACTAATATGATAAATATATTGCGTATATATTTCTTCTCATTGATATAAAGTGTGATCAAGATTCTTGATGATGATATTGCATATACGTTTCTTCTCAGTAGTTTAAATTTGACATGGCGTACACGTCTCTTCTTACTAGTACGATAAACGTTATAAAGATTCTTATCTAGAGAACTTTCTTCCTGCATTACCACATTTCGGCTTCTGCTTTTATAAACTTGTCCTCATCCGATCATCATCTCCAACCCTTAAAAGAAGCTTTAAAGCACAATGGTAATGAAAAGACAAATAAAAATCGATGCAACAAAATTATAAGCAAGTGAATGAAAATCCATGGACCATTTCAAGAGTCTTAATATGTGGAAATGTGTACTACATATGAAACATAAAATGTTGTTTATATATGAACCAAACATAATTGTTTCACGTATGAAGCAAAACATGATCATATGTTTCATATATGAAGCACACACCTTTCCCCCCACATATATATAAATAACACTACCATTTTTACCCCTAGCATAAGTGAAACTCGTTAAATGATTAAGATTAGTTCTTATTGTTCTTAACATTTTTATGATTTTCATTTGATTTTTCTCATACATATATATATATATATACACATCAAGAGAGAGAGATGGAGGGAGGTTTCATTTGGAACCTCAAATCTGTTGAGAACCCATAACCAATAATGATTATCCATCTCCATTTAATCCTAAAATTCTCATTAAATAGCATTTTACAATTAAAAAATATGAAAAAAAGCAAAAATGAAATTTAGGACCCAATGCCAACTTACAAACCTCCTTAATCAACCCTTTTAGGCCTTCTTCTTCATCAAAACTCATAAGTCAACTACCTTTGTCATATTAGTGTCTGTAAAACTCATAACCCACTACCTTTGTCATATTAGTGTCATAACGCACCACGTTTATCTTCATAGTGTCTGTTTGTGTGTGTAAAGCTATAAAACACCACCCTTGTCTTTCGTTTGTTTGAGTATGTAAGACCCATAAACCAACATATTTGTTTGCAAGTGTGTTTTTGAGTGTATATCCTCATAACCTATCACCTTAGTCTTATAATGTGTGTTTCTATGTGTAAAATTCATAACACATCTTCCTCACCAGAAATTTGAGGGCCACGGCGATTGTCTCATCAAGTCTAAAAGCGAACAGATCCATGATATCAAAAAAACATTTGTACTCATCTTCCTTCAAGACAATCGATAAACCATCGTGATTGTCATTGGAATCATCTTTCATAGAGACCAATCGAGAACCCATCTAGACCATCACTGGAGTCATCTTCCACCAAGATCAAATGATAACCCATCGAGATCATCATTAATCCATTACGATCATCGAAACTGAAGTCATCTTCCATTGGGACTTTTATTAGAGACATCTTCCACCAAGACCAACCACGAACCCACCGAGACTATAGTTGGAGACATTTTCCAGGGAGACCAATTAATAACTAATCGAGATCATCGATATGTCGAGCATTAAGTTAGGTCGAAATCCATCAAACAATAAAACAACCAAATTAAGAAGGACCAACTAAAGTAAGCTACTCGATTCTATTAAGGAAAACTAGAGTATATTCATGTTAAATAGTATGTATATTCATGATGAATATTAGGGTTCCGACTAGGGTATATCTATGATAAACAATATGCATATTAATGATGAATATTGTGGTGAAAATGTATATTCATAATTACTACAACGTGAACATACCTCAACATTCATAATGAATAGTCTGTGTATTTATGATGAATATCATACTAGAATATGAGTATTGGATAGTTATCGTATACATGTGAACATAGACAAATATTCACGGTGAATAATGAATATTATATTCATGATGGATATTATAGTTAATATATATATAGGGGCCTATTCAAGRGAGAACTGAGTTGTTTGAGGTAACTGTGAGAACCAATATTAACTACAAATCAATAGATAAATTAGAAAATTTATAAATTTGGTAATTTTAAATTAAAATTTTAATGCAAGGATATTTTTGGTATTTTAAAACTCTCGATCCTCTCTCCTCTCTTCTCTCTCCGGCCACCGTTCTCCGGCCTCCGGCCACCGTCCTCCGGTGATACCACTATGATACCACTGTGATACCTAAAAATATTGACTCTGATAAACAAAAGATACATTGTGATACCTAATCATATATAAGATGCATAGTGATACCACTGTGTTACATCTTCGATCGACCACACAAACGACATCAATGTGATACCCAAGCACATATATGATGCATTGTGATACCATTGTAGTATTACCGGAGGACGGTGGCCGGCGGACGGTGGCCGGAGAGAGAAGAGAGGAGGGAGCAAAGTTTTAAAATACCAAAAATATCCTTGCATTAATATTTTAATTCAAAATTGCCAAAATTATAAATTTCCTAATTTATCTATTGTTTTGTGGTTAATATTGGTTCTCACAATTATCACAAACTAATTAGTTTTCATTTGATTAGGCATATATATATATATATACATATATATATATATATATATTAATCTGTAATACCCCAAGATCACATGTGCATATAAACATATATTTCCATATATCCAGAAATATAATTTATACATATGGTCCCAATATCTACACGTTGCTACATTACCAAAGTAGCTATCAAATTTCCACAAAATCCCTATACAAAACATGTTTATATAACAAGTATTGAACTACAAAAGATAACACATTAATCCACCATTCCATGCAAGCATTTATATACTCTTCACAATTTTCCCTTCCCTTTATCTTCCGGTTGAGCTCGAGCTAGTGCATATTTTGAATACAATGAGAGTCAGACCTTGAGGTCTAGTAAGAAATCGCTTTGTTTGCTATTACAGGATGAAAATCATCAAAACACTTTTATAAAACTCATATTTGTATAAATAACAAATAAACAACAGTTTATCAAAACAAACCTCTTTTGCCCATAAAAATAATGAGACAACACCCCTTTATCGCATCAAATAATCAAATATACCCTTTATCACATTATACATAAACTCATCACAACATATAGGTAAAACTATAATTTTCTTGCATCACATTGGGTGAGACAACTCCATTTTCTCGCAACACACTGGTGCGAGAACCCATCTCATCGCATCACATTGGTGCGATAAACCCAACTTGTTGCATTAATAAGATGCAATAATTCAACTTGTCGTATCACAAGGATGCGACAAACACCAGTTCTCGCATAAGGATGTGATAAAACTAGTCATCACATCAATAGAATGCGACAACCTAAGTTATCGGATCACACAAATGCGACAACTCCAAGTTATCGCATCATAAGGTGCGATAACAGTGCATCAACTTGATTAAACCCAGTTTTCATATTCATTTGATTTTACCACCCTTACAATCATAATCCGTCTTTCCTGATTATGTCACCCTTATATCCAAGATACACCTCTCTGGATTATGTCACCCTTATATCTAAAGATACACCTCTGCTGATTATGCCACCCTTATAACCAAAATACACCTTTCCTGATTATGTCACCCTTATTCCAATCTTTCGATATTAATATATCAAAATATCAAAATTATGCTAATAATAGCATAATCTCAATTTCAAAACTCCCATGTAAAGAACCATACGGTTTTAATTTCAACACCATAAAAGGAATATTTATAACATAAATTCACCTTATAGAATCACACAGAAATGAAGATGAACAGTGACAAATTCAGTTAGGAATCACAAATTTGATCTCTACTAGCTCCCGTTTTGGTTCTGTTTTGTTTCATACACAAGAGAACACACCCTGAAACTTTTTTCCAACTTTTCTTTCTATCTTCACTTCCTTTCCACTAACTCCAATGAGATAACCCACAATCTCATAATAATAATAATAACAAAATAAGAGGCGGTGGAAGCTTTTATAACATTTAATCATATAAACCAAAATAAACTCCTCAACTTACCACTAATTTTCAGAAACAACCCTGAACTTTATAATCGATAACCCGATTATCACATAATCCCATATTTCAATCAAATAACAATGTAATGACAATATAATCAAGAATCAATATTCAAATCATCGTGTATATTCATTGATCTCATTGATCTCAGAGAGAGAAAGTAACATGAGAGTTTAGAGTGTTTTCTCTTTCCATAATTCTAACAAAATGTATTATAATGAAAGTGTTAACTACAAAATGAACTAACAAAGACTATTTATACTATTAACTAGAAATAATGTAAATTTACAATTAATTTCCTTTCACATTGACTTTTGACTTTTGGTTTTGACTCGTTCATTCTTTAACAATTTTCTTTACGGACGGTGATCTCAGATACAAAATATCAAGTCTAACATTCTCCCCCTTTTTTTGTATTTGATATCACTCTTCAGTAAATCTTCAACTCTAACATTCTTCCCCTTTTGAAGATATTCAAGTTTTATCCACCCAATGAAACTAAAGAATAACATTCTCCTCTTTTAACAAACATAATCTTCAGATCAAATTCTTCATCTTGAATTCACCATGAAATAATCTTTAGAAACTTTAGAAGCTTTCTCTTTTGAGTCTTCAACAGTCAGCAAATCTTCAAATAAATCGTTTGAATCAACCGACAAGCTTTATACATTTACACTTGAAGTTCTAACACAACGTGTAATAAACTCATTACCATTATATCACGAAAGAATCCAATTTTGTCAACAACCTTCTTCAAACAACTCTGATTCAATCATCTTTTTACAGAGAAGTCAACAATGAATCTCAACAATTCAACACTAATCTTTTCAGTACATCAACAATCTTTGAATCCAAAGTCCTTTCAACCTTAGACTCGATAGATTTAGAAACAATCCTTTTCTTCCATGAACTGATTCAACAATATACCAGTTAATTATCCACTTGAATTCTTTAACTACCTTTACACATATGAATATGAATATTTGTAAGCTCCCCCTTGATATCAACACTTGCTTCACATGTCCTTGAATCCAATATTACTTCTCCCGCATAACATATTCTCTTCATGTCTTTGCATAATGTCTTTGATATTATTTCTCTCCCCCTCATGATGATTAGGAGAATCCTGAACATCATGAATCATCAAAGACTAGAAGTTCTCCCTCTATGAATAATAGAGTTCTATTCTCCACCTTAAAGAATGATGATATCCAAGCAAATTCTCTCCTCCTCGGAAAATGGGTAATCGTCTAACACAAAAGCACACTTAGCAACTGTTATCACATCAATCGAAACAAATTCGATTGAGTGGCTTATTTTCAATGTTGACATCGGTGTAGCATTGATAGGACTTCCATTCATCACTGAAGTAAAGTTATAAAACTCACTTCTCAGACTATTCCGGTAATATCACAAAGATATGTAATTTGAATCATAAAGACTCGTGAATGTCTCAAGAGAGGTCTCAGATATATTTTGGCTTAGTAGACTCAATGTGCATAGAATATGAAGTTCGAAAGCCGATGGGGAAATGCCTGGATAAGATGAAGTTCTTGGGTCTTTAATCCACATAGCTTGATCTCTAACACCAAAGTTCTTAAATGCTCAAAGGGTTTCGATTTGGTAGCAAAAATGTTCAAGGGTCGAAGCGTATAATGAAGGGAGAAAGGGGATGAGAGGAAAAGGTTTGGATAAAAATAAAAATGGAAAGGGCACCGGAAGAATTGGTTTTAAAAGAAAGAAGAAAGAATTCGATCAACAAGGGCATGGGAACTATCAACATAAAGGGGGCAGGTCAAAGAAAAATAGAGAAGAGAGGAAGAGTAAGCATGGTCAAAAGGAAAGTGAAAAAGAGAAGCTCCTATGCATACGCCTCCAACTCCAAGTTTCTGCCCAACATTCATGGTCGGGGTTATTTCTTCACGCCCACGGAATGCCTTTTTGACTAAAACTATATCTTTTCATAACCCTTTTTATACCCAACCACTTCCAAACTTCCAAATACTTAATCTTAGCTATTCTTAGTGTAAAATAAATATAAATATAAAACTTTGAAATCTTTACTTAAAATATTCCAGGTGTTACAGTGTTGACATGGTGTAAATGAAACTTGACGTTTTTTTTTTTGAAGGTATGATACGTAATATAGAAATTGTTCTGTAAAAAGATAGGTTAATATGATACTTTCTCAAAAATGTCCTATAAAATTGCTAATGCGACACTTTGTATTAAAAGTGTCCTAAAAAATTTGTTAGGACACCCAAAAGCGTCCAATGAACTTATTACAACGCCTTTAGATAGGATGTTCTAATTTTTGGTCCTATAAAGTTATGGACCCTTCTTTGGTAGAAATAATTCTTTCTTAACTTAATTCTTATAAGCCAGTCTATTAGTATAGTTAGAAACTGGTGGCATCCTATAAACCCAATTTTGTTGTAATGAGTGATATAAAACAATCTATTAAGACAAGTGTTTGTTTTTGACGTCCTCTAAACCAGATTTATTGTTGTGACAGTATGACACTAGAATCAAGGGATTAAATTAACCTTTTTTCCAAATCCGTTGCCTCATTACTGTCATCACCTTATCACTGATTAGTACGACCAAAACATGAGTATGGAAACCACTGATTGCACTTTTATACATTCTCTTTTTTCCCTTATTCTAACCAAGAGAGATAGGATAAAAGAAGGGGGTTGTGCGACTATTCTATGATAACTGGGTTATCGGTTATAACGCTCGGGGTTGTTTTCAAAAGGTGGTGGTAAGTTGAAGGGTTAAAGTTGTAATTGTGTTTAATTCTTTTTAATTCCCACCACCTTATTTGTTTAAAATGAGTATATTATGAGATATTTTAAATTATCTCATAAGGATTCGATCAAGTTGGTGAGAAGCTTCTGTGTGTTTGGAGCTCGAGGAAATAGAAACCTAAGAGGGGAGCTAGAGAAGATCGATTATGTGATTCTTAACTGAATTTGTTGCTATTTCATCTTCATATCTTCATCCACATGAATTATAAGGTGAGTTTATTTTACAAACGTTCCTTATTTGGTATCAAAATTAGGACCGTATGGTTCTTTATATGGGGATGATATAAAACTGATTTTGATGTTTTAATTAGCATAATTGTAAGATTTTTGATATGTTATACCATGTGTTAGAAATAATAGTGGCATATGAAGGAGAGGTGTATTTTGGTTATAAGGGTAAAAAATGTGCATTACAGGTCGGGTTAAGAGGATAAGGGGAAAGGGAAATTGTGAAGAGTTATATATACTTGCATGGGATGTTAAGGATAACGTGTTATCTTTTATATTTGAGGACTTGTTATGTTACAAGTTTTGTATAAAGATTTTGTGGAAAAATTTGATAGCTACTTTGTAATGTAGCTTTTGTAAATAGTAGGACAAGTTTTGTGAATTATATTTTATGATATATGGAAATATATGTTTATATGCAAATATGATCTTGGGGTATTATAGGTTTGGTATCAGATCCTGAGTTTAAGAGATTTAGGTATTCACCATGATGCCTAGATTAAACTGTATTATTTGCATATTAAGGGTCCCTGAGATATGTAGAACTTTTGAAATAAATATGATAGGTTAAAAGAACGATATGTAAGGTAAATTCAATTTACAACTGGCCAATGTAATCATGAATTTACAGGTACATATTGCTTCTTGAATACCTTATTATATTGGGGGAATGTCATTATGTGAATATTATATTTTGAAAAATTTACAGATGGCAAGTCATTCAAGAAGGTCTGAAAGAATCACCCTCATTAGCCCACACGAGAGGGAGAGTTCACCTGAAAACAATCCTACAAATCTACCAACGAGTAAAGTTAGAAGGAGAGGTCGGGGCAGATGCTGTGGAAGGGGACGTGGGAGAGGAAGAAATATTCAACCTGAACTTCATCTAGATCAGGGTGAATCAATTCAGAAGAACGTTATCAAGAACCAGTACAACATCCTGATTATGTTACTCGAGACATGTTAGCGGTGGAAATGAGTCAGTTGAGAAATACTTTGACTTCCATTCTGAGAGTACCGGCCAAGGTGGAAACATATTTGAAATAAATCCACAGGTCCAATCTACAAACACCAGAGGGGGTGATATCAAAATGTTTTTAACCTCTAAACCCCCCAACATTTTCTAGAGAAAGAGACCTTGTGAAGGCAATGTGCTGGTTGAGGGTATGGAATATGTATTTAGTACTAATAACTGTTCTTACGAGGATAGAGTCAAATTTATTGTGTCAATGCTGAAGTTTAATGCCTTGTACTAGTGGGATGTTGAATCATTAGTAAGACCCAATGTTTTGCAAACAATGTCCTTGATGGAAGTTATTGACCAATTCAAGGAGTAATTATGCCTGAAAGCGGAAGTAAGATAAATAGAACAAGAATTCTTAGAGTTAGAACAAGGTAACCAAATAGTAATGGAGTACACTGAGAAATTTATGGAACACTCCCGATTTAAAGAACACTATATTTCGTCAGAATCTCGTAAAGTCGAGAGGTATATTTGGGGATTAAAGCCTTCCATACGAGAGTTTGTAATTGCAATGAATCGTTCAACATTTCCACTGGCAGTTGATGGGGCAGAAACTATGGAAATAAACAAGAATTATCAGTGAGAGGATAAGGTGGTTGAAAAAAGGGAAATGAAACGGGTCTTCAACTCAATATAGAAGACCAAAATTCGCAAATACAGAAAATCGTCATGCCCAACGATTTAATGAAAGACTGTGCCAGAGATGTCACCATGTTCATCAAGGTGACTGTAATTTTGAACAGAGAAAGTGTTATAGACGTGGGGAGCTGGGGAACTTGTCCAAAAATTGTCAAATACCCCCAACGATGTTTTCATTGTAATTCTTCCAACCATATCAATCCATATAATCCCCAGTTAAAGACTCCAAGATTGACTTTGGGTGGAAATAATCCAAGTACGCGTAGGGGTGTCAACATTCGAAGAGGTGAACTGGATAGGGCTAGGGGCCATTATTTTCAGATGACAAAGGGAGAGGTAGAAGAAAACCCCAATATGGTAACAAGTACCTTTCTTATCAACTCTATATATGCCAATGTGATTTGATTTTGGTGCTAATTATTCATTTGTATCACCTTTATTTGTTAGGTATCTATACATGAATTCTATGCCTCTTGACTATGTTTTAGTAGTTGATACTGCTAATAATAGTCAGGTATCTGTTACCCGTGTATTCGATAATTGCCAAATAGAGATTGAGGGATATGGGTTACCGATTCATTTATTCCCAATACCGATGAAGGACTTTCATGTTGTGGTGGGTATGGATTGGTTAGCAGAGAATCAGACCAGTATTGTGTGCAACAAAAAAATGATCAGTATTAATTTACCATAGAAATGGCCTCACAACAAGCTGATATATGTCATGAAAGCCAGAAAATGTGTTCAAAAAGGGTGTCAAGGTTTTCAAGCTTATGTGGTCGATTCAAAGAAAGAGAACGGTAAACAAGAGTCTATTCATGTTGTATGTGAATATCTCGAAGTGTTTTCGAAAGATTTGACTAGTTTATCACTTGATCGATCCATGGAGTTCAGAATTGATTTAACATCTGGGGCAGCATCAGTAGCTAGAGCTCCATATCGTTTGGCACCTTCTGAATTAAAGACTTAATAACTCAATTGAAAGAATTGCTTGATAAGGGCTTCATTAAATCGAGTACTTCTCCTTGGGGTGCTCCCGTATTATTTGTTAAAAAGAAAGATGGGACGATGAGGATGTGCATTGATTATCGAGAACTGAATAAGCTGACGATAAAGAATAAATATCATTTATTAAGAATCGATTATTTGTTTGATCAACTAGTTGGAGCAAGTTATTTCTTTAAGATCGATTTGCGGTCAGTGTATCATCAGCTGAAAGTCAGAAACAAAGATATTGCCAAAACTGTGTTCCGAACAAGATACAGACATCATGAGTTTTTGGTCATGTCCTTGGTTTAACAAATGCTCTAGCAGAGTCCATGGATTTAATGAACTGGGTATGTAATGAATATCTTGATAAATTTGTTACTGTATTTATCGACGATATTCTTATATACTCACAATCAGAAGCGGAGCATGCCGAGCATCTTCGTTTAATTCTCGAACTTTTGAAGAAAGAGAAATTGTATACCAAGTTGTCCAAGTTTTAGTTTTGGTTGAGAGAAGTCTAATTTTTAAATCATATTATTTTTGAGGCAGGGGTAAAAGTAGATCCTATAAAGATTGAGGCTATTAAGAAATGGGAAGTATTGAGAACCCCCACCGAGATTCGTAGTTTTTTGGGTCTGGCGGGGTATTATCGGAAATTTATTCAAGACTTCTCACATATTGTTGCACACTTGACAAAGCTGACAAGGAAAAGGGTTAAGTATGAATAGGGAGAGGACCAGAGTAAAGCCTTCCAGTTGTTGAAAGATCATTTATGTAGTGCTCCGTTATTATCGTTACCAGATGAGTCTGAAGATTTTGTGGTATACAATGATGCTTCAAAAATGGGTCTGGGGTGTGTATTGATGCAGAGAGGGAAAGTTATTTCATGCGCTTCTAGACAGTTAAAAGATCACAAGAAACAGTACCCGACACATGACATAGAACTTGTAGCCACTGTTTTTGCATTGAAGATTTGGAGGCATTATTTGTTGGGAACCAAATGTCATATTTTCATTGATCATAAAAGCCTTCAACATTTGTTTAATCAGAAGAAACTAAGTATGAGACAAAGACGGTGGATTGAATTGCTAAACGACTATAACTGTGAAATCAATTATCACCTTGAGAAGGCAAACGTGGTAACTAACGTGCTTAGTCGGAAGGAAAAGAGTGGAACAATTAAAGCCATTGCGTTAAGAACAAACTTAATCCCCGACATTCATAATGAAATTATGATATGTCAAAGTGAAGCTATCAAAGAAGCAAAATTTTAAGGCGGAAAGAATTGGTGTAACAATTTCAACCCTCATAAAGAACGATAAGGGGATTTTATGTTTCCAAGGCAGAATTTGGATACCATGTTTTGGTAACAACCATGAACTGATTTTAGACGAGAGTCACAAATCACGATAGTCGATCCATCCAGGTACCAATAAGATTTACAAAGATTTAAAAGCATTTTATTGGTGGCCAAGATTTGAAGAAGGATATTCCAAAATATGTGAAATGATGTTTGGCCTGTCTACAAGTGAAGATTGAGCATCAACGACCATATGAAAATTTATAGTCTTCGGGAATTCCTGTATGGAAATGAGATCATAGCACAACGGATTTCATCATTAAGTTACCATGAACTCCGAAGGGGTATGATGTCATATAGGTTATTGTGGATTGTCTAACTAAATCTTCTCACTTTCTACCAATTAAGGAGAATTATCTTTTAGAAAAGCTTGTGAAGATTTATATTGAAGAAATAGTGACTCGTCATTGTGTTCCTTTGTTAATCATCTCAGATAAGGACAACAAATTTACCTGTAAGTTTTGGGAGAGCTTCCAAAGGGCTATGGGATCCCAGATCAGATTGAGTATGACGTACCATTCTCAAAACAATTGCCAGAATGAAAGAACAATTCAAACCCTTGAATACATGTTGAGATATTGTATCATTTACTTCGGGGGATCTTGGAAAAATCATGTCTTTGATCGAATTTGCTTATAACAATAGTTACCATTCCAGCATTCAAGAGGCACCATATGAGGTTTTTTATGGCAAGTGCAGAATGTCATTGTGTTGGAATGAAGTGGGGGAGAAACAGTTGGCTGGTCCAGAGATCGTCCAAAGAACTTCTTAAAAGATTGATCAAATACAAGAACGAATTAAAACTGCTCAGGACCAACAAAAAAGCTACGCTAACAAATGCCGTAAATCGATTGAATATCTGGTAGGAGATTTCATAATGTTATAGGTTTCTCCGTGGAAGGGTATTGTTCGATTCGGAAAAAGAGGTAAGCTTAGTCTGATGTACATTAGGCGTTCAGAATCTGCAAATGGGTTGGTTTAATAGCATATCAGTTGGAGTTGCCTGAGGAACTCAATGCTATTAACAACACTTTTCATGTCTCAAACCTACAAAATTATTTGGTCGATCCGAATTTGAAAGTACCACTACCTGAGGTGCAAGTTGATATTACATTAAATTTTGTGAAAACCCCTGACACCGTTACTGAGTAAAAGGAAAAGGTTTTAAAGAATAAAGAAATCAGTCTCGTGAAAGTTCAGTGGCGTTTTCATAAAGGTCCATAAGCTACTTGGAAATTAGAATTGGAGATGAGATCAAAATATCCCCAGTTATTTGATTAAATGAATTCCTGGATGAAATTCTTTTGAGTGGAGGATAATGTGATAACTGGTTATCGATTATAAATCTTGGGGTTGTTTTCAAAATGTGGTGGTAAGTTGAGGGGTTAAAGTTGTAATTGTGTTTAATTCTTTTTCATGCCCACCGCTTTATTTGTTTAAAATGAGTATATTATGAGATATTTTAAATTATCTCATAAGGATTTGATCAAGTTGGTGAAAAGCTTCTGTGTGTGTGTGTGTGCGTTTAGAGCTCGGGTAAACAGAAACCTAAGAGGGGAGCTAGAGAAGATCGATTCAATGATTCTTAACTGAATTTGTTGCTATTTCATCTTCATATCTTCATCTACCTATAAGATGAGTTTATTTTACAAACGTTCCTTATTTGGTATCAAAATTAGAACTGTATGGTTCTTTATATGGGAATGATATAAATCTGATTTTGATGCTTTAATTAGCATAATTGTGGGATTTTTTATATGTTATACCATGTGTTTAGAATAAGGGTGGCTTATCAAGGAGGAGTGTATTTTGGTTATAAATGTGGTGGGGATGAATGGAGGACCAACCATCCCGGGTTTTCACGAGCGTTGGCGGGTTCTGGAGTGCCTGTCAAGGGCGCTAGCGCATACCCCGGGGTGATCATCACCACCTGCACCTCACATCTCGGCACAGTGGAACGTGTAACCCGCCTGCTGTTCCWTTCAACTACATTTGTTCCTGTAATCCATAGCCTAACAGAATGCAGCAGCGAGTGACAACACGCCCATATAGCTAGTGGGGAGGATGGCACTACTGGCAAAGACCGTCTGGTGAAAAAGCCGCAGGCGCAAAGCGTGGTTGGCCTGCGCCGGAGGAGCATAAGGAGTATCAAGAAGAGATGTATATTGAGATAAGGGTGTCATATCAAGGAGAGGTGTATACCAGGATAAGGGTGGCATATCAATGGAATGTAAAATATAGGTTTTTGATCAAACTGTTAACTGTTGTCACATCGTTATGATACAATGACTTGGAGTTGTCGCATCTGTTTGATGTGATGACCTAAAGTTATTGCATCCTATTGATGCGATGAATAGTTTTTATTGCATCCTTGTGATACGAGGAGTTATGTTTTTCGCATTAGTGTGATGCGTCAAGTTAACTTATCGCACCAATCTGATGCGACAAATTGGGTTTATCGCACCAGTGTGATGTGATGAGATAAGGTCCTCGCACCAGTGTGTTGTGAGGAAATGGGGTTGTCTCACCCATGTGATGTGAGGAAATTATGTTTTCATCAATATAATGTGATAAGTTTTATCAGAATATGTAAAATGAGTTAATTGGGTATTTGATGCAATAATTGGATTATGTCTCATCATTTTGATGCGACAAAAGAGGTTTGTTTTATTAAAGTGTTGTTTATTTGTTACTAACACAATTATGAGTTTATAAATGTGTTTTGGTGATTATTCACCCTGTAATAACAAACAAAAGGATTTCTCACTAGACCTCAAGGTATAACCATCATTTTGGTGTTTTGGAAAATATGCATTATAGGTTGAGCACAACAAGAGGATAAGGGGAAAGAGAAATTGTGAAGAGTTATATATGCTTACATGAGATGTTAAGGATAACATGTTATCCTTTGTATTTGAGAACTTGTTATGTTTCATGTTTTGTATAGAGATTTTGTGGAAAAATTTGGTAGCTACTTTATAATGTAGCTTATGTAAATAGGGGACCAATTGTGTAAATTATATTTATTGATATATAAAAGTATATGTTTTTATGCAAACATGATCTTGTGGTCTTACATATTCCTCACTCAACATGATTGTGCAAGGTCATAATTCATCCAACATGATCATCCAAGATGAACAAGAATTGGGAATTGGATGTACATAAAATTGCTAACAATGGCGAAAGTCGACTCCCTCCTTTGTGGGGTTCGAAAAAACCTTTAATGTGTGTTAAAAAGGGGGGAAAGAGATCGTGATGAACCATCACCTTCTGTCTTGACATCACTGATCATTTTTTTCAATAGTTACCTTTGTAGTTGCTCATCTCTCTTGTCGTTGTCGATGTATTTTCGTTTTTATTATATATGAGAGAGAGAGAGATGAACGGAGTTTAGGGTTCCAAACATTTCATATTCAATTTCCCGTGTCATTGTCAATGTTTTCTCTTTCTTTTTAGAGAGAAAGAAAGTGAGGTTTTAAATGTTTAGAGAGAGAGTGTGTTTAGGGGTTCAAATTTGTGATTTGAGGTTGTTTGAAGTGAGAGAGGGTGTGTGTTTTTCTAAGGTGTGGTAGTCAAATATTTCATTTTTTTCAATTTTGTTTTTTTACTTCTTTTATTCTAATTATTTTGATTTGTTATGTTTTCTTTTCATTTTGTCGTTGCTATTTATTTTAATTTTCAATTTTTCTTTTTAATTTTTATTAATATTTAGAAAAATTAAAAGAATCGTAACTATTTAAAAGAGCATAATAATCATCACTTAAACGTAAGACACTATCACTTGATATGAATCAATTCCAACATTCAACTTTTAGGGAGTGTTTGGTTCGTAGAATGGAATTCGATGGAATTGAAATTCATCAAATGAATTTGACTTTGAGGGAATGGAATGAAATCTGATGGAATTTGACCATGCCTTGTGATTGCGTTTGGTTGCATGGAATTGGATTAGGGAAGGAATCTGTAGGAAATGAATTGAAATCCTAGCATATTGCCATGGAATTGTAAAATCTGTACGTGAAGGAATCGACTGGAATTGAAAGGATTCCATAGTCTTATTCCATGAACCAAACACTCTATTTGGAATGTGGTCAAAGGATTAAACATTCCAATTCCTTTTAATTCTCATGATCCAAACAGCCCCTTAGCGTTTTAATAGTGGCAAAACAAGTGGTTTATATACCTATTTTTCATAAAATCATAAAAAACTGATTTCGTTAAATCCGCATTTTGAAATAAATAAAATATAACAGTCTATTTATATCTTAAACTTTAAAAAAATATGGTAACTTTATTAAATCTATAAAATTACATACAAATACTTCAATTTTTCAAAGGTAAATATTAGTTTATGCAGCCTAATACGTATTTTAATGTAGCATAAATACATAGAGAGAAAAAAAGTTCAATTGTAAACCGATTTTCGGCTATGAACCTAAAGATAAAAAAGAGTGTGACACGTGTCCTTGACATCGACCTTCGGTATGAATAATGAATGTGAAGTTCATAAACTATTCATGATGAATGGTACAATATTAATAATAAAAAATAAAAATTGATAATGAATAACATACAATCATGATTCATGTTAAATTGATTAATTATTCATTATCATTCATGATGAATAACCAGTGGACGTAGGGGACATGTATCATGCTCTCGAACTCGGTTTTCATTTGAACCCGCCCGCACATATATAATATTTTTTTAAAACTTCAAAATTTTTGTGATCCGTGAGAACTTTTACCTTAAGATTCTTCCATATGATTTTTTTCCCATTTAAGCATTGCATTTAAATATTAATTAACATATATTTGTTTCACAATGTATTTGTTTCATACGTATTCAGTTCGCAAGGTGAAACTTTTTTACATGTATTTTTTTGTGTTACAAACATGCAAAAAAGCTTTACATAGTAAACTGAGTACATGTGAAATACATATATGTTAATTAATACATTAATTAATATACTTAAATAGAAAAAAATATATATGAAATATCACATGATACATTGGTTCTCAAAAATATAAAAAAGGTACCTATATATATAAATTATTTAATAAAAATTCTTAAAATAACATATTAAACATTTTTATATTGTTTATTAATTCATATTATCTTAAAATCAAGTTTAAAACTTATTATATATACAATTAACTGTTTTTAAAGCTCCACATTTAAACTCTAAACAAAAAATAACTCATAGATACAGGTAAGCATCAAAATAAATTAAAATGACAAAATGCTCCATAATTTTAGATTTTCTTTATAATAAGAAATTTTATTAGTTATTTGTTTTCGATTATTCAATAAAATTTTACATCTTATTACATTATATAGATAGTCAACTAATGTATATATGGAAATGCCACTACAACAAAAGGAATTAGTTTGATTCTGTAATTACCCTAATAAAATAGTTGATGATAAATTTATGTTTATATAACACCACCTTTTAAGTAATCGTATTATAACATTTTTCTAATATGTAGTCTATAAAGCACTTGTTAAGAAATGTCCTATAAAAATCCTAATAAGACAATGTGTTTAATGGATAAAATTTTGTTAAGGCACTTGACTCGGACTCAACAATTTATTAAATATTTCATATTGACGGTTGGATGTGTTAACAAACTCATGTTGTTATAGTTGGCATATAAATAAATGTATGTGTTCATCTTTTTTTATGGGTTGTTCGGTTCATTTTTCATTAAGATATATGTATGGATAAAGTTATATATATTGATAAAACTGTCTATATGATATAAGATAAATTGTTGTTCAGTTGTTGTGTTAAATAAACAGTTTGAATATCAAAAATGATTATTTTATCCCTTAATCTATATTTCTTGTATAACAATTTCATTGATCACTTCTAGGTTTTCCATAACAAACCAATCAAACCAATTCTACAAGAACTCAATGTCCTTAATCACTTGTGGAGCATTAATAAATCAACAATAAGAAAACCCCAATCAAGATATGCACATAGGAACATAAACACATCAACAATAGTTTAAAAAAGCAATTGGGGAGGAAATCGTAGATCATTACCTTACTAGAAAGCAAAAATTCCACAAATTGATTTCTTCAATTCAACTCCAAAATTGGTCACAACTCAAACACTGGGAAACTAAAAATGACAAATCTAAGTGGGTATTTTAAACAAACAACGGTTTGGTGTTCGTTTACTATAGTAACAAACAAGAGTGCATAATCATGAAAAGGAAAACCTAAGAAAACCATTTGTAACTGTTGAATTATAGGAAAACCTAAAGGGAGGAGAAACCAAGGGCTCCAATAGTTCTTCGACTGGAAAAGAGAACCCATGAACAAATTGATGAAGATAGAGAGTAGAATCCGGGGACAGATCTGCTAGAGAATCGAGGAAGTGATTTGCGAGAGAACCCATAAACAAATTGGTGCTAGCAAGATAAGGGCTTCAACAGATGGATGGTCGACGGTGCTTCAAAGGTCGGTGATAGGACCCTGAAGGTTGACGGGATTAAGTCTAGAGGGTGGAAGTGACGGGTTTGAGAGAGAGATAGATCGTATTTTTGTTTCTTTCAGAGGATTATGATAAAAGGAAGGGCATGGATGGAAAATGTGTAGTTGAATGGTGACAAGTGCCATTTTCTAGCTTACTAAAAATGCCATCAGCTTGGCCATTAAGTCACAATCGAATACCCTTATATGGCTTACCGTATAAGTTCTACTGGTTATTCAGCCTATAAATCGTAACCGAACAACCCTTTAGTGTAAGAAGTTCATTGGATTTTTATGGACTAATCCTCAACTTATTGTTTTTCATAGTTAATTTGTAACTCTTTTCTTTAATTTATAGGAAAAAGTCCATAAAAATCCAATAAACCTCTTATTTGAATAATTGTTTTTTTAAACTTTTTCTAATAATTAAACATTTAATATTTCCATTTTAAAACATTACCTTAGCTTATTTTAAATAAACAAACCTTAAACTTTTCCATTTTAAATAATTCATTAACTCCATGAGTTTTTAAATAAATAAAATTATTGAACTTTTCAATTTTGGATAATACATTAAGTTCCTATATTTTATAAGTAAATCATTGAACTTTTAACATTTTTTATTTACATTATTATAACCCAAAAAAATTTACTTATAACTCAATAGGAAGATTTTAAAGTAAAAACACTAAATAAATACCATTCCTAAACCTACATAATTCAAAACCTTCACACCCAATGAAATCGCTCCCTCTTGCTGCCTCGTTGCCATTCGCTCTCCATCACAGTTGTTGCTGTTGTTCTTCCTGCCATTGATCTTCTTATTTTTTGATCTAGTTTTGATCTTTCCATTCTCTCTCTTTTCCAACAATTTAATTGAGTACATATAGATAAATAAAGAAAGAGGGAGAATGAAAGATAAAAACACACATCAAAAACAGGATATCGATGATGAGCGGTGATGGAGATCGGACGACAAATGAGACGGCAAGGGGTGGTGAACGGGACGACATTGGATACGAGGGATTTGAATGAGATAAGGTTTAGGAACGGTAGAATTGGTTTAAATTTTTGGCTTTTATTTTAAAACATTTTTAACTGGTTACATATAGTTTTTTTAAGTTAAAAGTATGTAGATAACTAATTTTCAGAAGTTCTAATATTTATTTATTAAGAAAATATTTAACTACATAATTATTCCAAATAGAAAAATTAAAATTTATTAAAATTCGGGAACTAAATAATTCAAATGGGGAAAAGTTAAAATTTGATTTTTCTATGCTCTTTCCTAATAATTCAAATAGCTCATCACCAATTTTATATTTACATTAAAGGTCGTTTATTAATGCTTTATGAATAAGAAAAATTATCCCGACCTATTTTATCTTGTAATTTTTTTTGAAGTATATTAATATTTATATACGGTAAATAAAACAAATAAATTCACTCACTTTCCTCACCTTTGATAAGGATTGACCCTCTGCAAAGGCTCACATACCAGCAATCTATATTATTGGCCAATAAAATGAATTGCAGATAAGAGTCTTAAATCCGATAAAAATTGGGCACAAGTCTTTTTCTCACTTACCGAGACTATCATTATGTCTCTTGCTGAGTATGATTCACTACTACCTTGAAGAGTTTTACCTACGGATTTTTCCCTCAGAAATCCATCGCAAAAAGATGATTCGTCGTCACAAAAATTGGTGAGTAAATTGTTGGTGGGAAACTCAAAATTAGTGACATATTTCTCCGGTATTTACTAGATGATCCATTAGTATTTTTTTTTTTAAAACATTAAATTTTACTGAAAACCATTGGTATTTTCTTGATGACCCGTCGATGATTCTCTGGACAATTTTATGGGTAAAAGTCATTTGTTTTATAGTAATTTTTGGTCTTTGTCATATTCAATTGATAAGATAAATTATATCGATAAGCATTTATCAGGTAACTATTTAATAAACGGTCATTTAGTTTTTTCATTACATAATAAAAATTTATTATCAATCACGTCTTCATTTTAACCTATAATTTACTACCACGTTAAAAATATATTATTAACCTTGGCAAACATACGCCGTATGCCCCCAGAGAAAAAGTTGTGATTTCTTGAGCTAAATGACTATTTCCTTTATTCAAATTGGTTTTTTAACCATTTCTCTTTCTAGTTGACCCAAATGTCACTACCAACCCAATATGCATATTGCAGACCTAGCTAAAGGCCAAAAAAAATCAAATTCAACACAGATATGCAATGCGATGGCCAGGTCCGTAATTGCGACGGTAAACTAGTTAAATTTAATATTTTTTTGTTTTTTTAACTAGGTCGACAATCTTACGAAAGTAGAGATCTTTAGATCAATCCAGAAGAAAAATGGTTACAAAACTGATATAAATAAAGGAAATAATCATTTAAGCCAATTTTACATCTAGGTTCCCGAGGTAAGCTTGGGCTCCACATGTATGGTGTGTACAAAATTGTTGCATCTTTTAAAAGTGTAGTGTCTAATGAATTAATTTATTTAGTGTTCTTATAATGTAACATGCCTATCCGTTTAAATGAATTCAAGTGTACCCTCTTGCCTTTCACCAAACCCTACTTTATTTATGTATTTATTTTTTTAATTATGGGTGTTTGATCAGCTTAGGTACAACTCTATTAATCTTAAATCCTGTAGAACTGTTAGGAAAAATTATATATGTATATGTATAAGAGGATTCAAATAACATAGACAAAAATGTTGAAAAACATAACAAATTATTTAAACGCGTTTGGTAAAAGATATTATGATTTTGTTAATCATATTATGCATCTTCATATGTGAATGATGGTGAAAAAAATATAAGCGAACTTAGCTTCACATACGGAACTTCAAATAGATTTTTTTACGGATTATCAATGATTTATATAATTATATATAAATCATTTATTTTTACTTTCTCAATCACACACATACATACCCATCTCTCTATATATATAATACTTGCATACATTTTTACATACATACATACATACGTACGTACCATTCTTCTCTCTATGGAAACCCGAATGCATTCATTTCATAAATTATATATATATATATATATGTATGTATGTATATACACACATACATATACATACATACCTCTCCCTTCTCTCTCTCTTGTAAAAACCCTAGCTAGTTCTCTCACATTCATCTCTTTCTCTCTCCGAGAGACATATGAGAGAGTAGATGTATGCTACCACAATAACTAAGTTCACGTGAGAACTATGAAACTCACTTATTGTCTTTGTCCTTCACTCATACCATCAATTCATCTACTTTAAAACTTAGTACTAGAAGAAATTTTGGAGCATATATAACGCCCAACCAAAACTAAATTTTAAATCCTCAAAGATTTTGCTTTTCTAAGATCATTTATTCAAGTTCCATTAAAGTTATTAAAGGGTTTATCTGGTTGTTAAGTTCAAACCGAAGTGTACGAAAGTTAGATTGGACACCCTAACTTATTAAAAAAGGTATAAAGATTCTTATTTCTGGTGGTTTTGGACCTTAGGACCGTCTTTCATCTTTTGCACTAGTTCTTGGTATAAAATCTGGTGTAAAAAGTGATTTATCTATGCCAATTTTTAATATCAAATAGAACATTTCAAAATATTATGTATTTCTAACTTGTATAAATTTTCAGTAGTAAGCTTATAGTTATTAATTAGTTGTTTATGAATTTAAACCCATGAAAGTTTTTTATTACCTTAACTTTATAAATTATAATATTATACCATTTTAACTAAAATCAATTATGTATCATACTTGAAGATTCATATATATTCTTAGGGATAAGGAAACTGTAAGAAAATGAAAGTTTGAGGATAACCATTCATTTGTATGGTATGTACATGCATATATGAATAATTGAAGATCTTTTTTCGGTTTCGAAGCACGTGTGCATACCACAAAAATTACTTGTATATATATATATATATATATCATACAAACAAATGGTTATTAGGGTATTTCTTATATTTTTTTTATTTTGTAGGGTTTGTATTTCTATGGAGAAAGATATAATATTTATGGAAGGAAAAAGAAAATGTAAAAAAGAAATGTTTAAATTGGAAAAGAGTCAGGTAGATAAATAATAAATGCAGATTCTTTTTATACGAAAGAAGAAGCATAAATTTTGGCATATATACACAATACCATAGTCGTTGTATCAAATCGTGAATTAAATTTATACAGTAATCAATGCAGCTGACAAAAAGAAAGACATGGAAAATGACTGGTTGAGATGTAAAATCATAACATTATTATTTACATCAACTCCATCATCCATCACTTTTATTTTTAAATCAGATTATTTTTAATTATGAAAATTAAATCTTAATGTTAAAATATATATTTCAATATATTACTAATTAATAATATACTTGATTTTTTCAAATTATTGGAATTTAAAAAATCAATTTTTTGGGAGTTATATGATAAATCCTTAGGAATTTAGTCTATGTGAACATCCGTAAACAAAATGCTTCTTACATGATCCTAAATTAGTATACATATATATAAACACACAAAAACATTCATTTGACATATAATAATACAAGTGAAGAAACATGATGATTTGCGGGTAATTTGAAATGCGACCTAGGTTGCATCAAAGATCGCTCGTGCTTTTGATTTAGTACCGCATGAGATGTACAACAATACCCCATGTGACGTGGATGCATGGTCTCTTAAGTTTTTTGTAAAATTATGGTGCAAGAGATAATGCATGGACAACAATAATATATATATACATATATATATGTGTGTATAGATATGTATATATGTGTGTGTATGTATGTCATAACCTAGAACTAAAATAAAATCTTTATATTATTTTTTTAGGAAATGAAATACATATTTATTAAAGTGTGATGTGTTGTATTGCCTTGTAGTTGAATTGATTAAAAAGGAGTAATGAGGTAGCTGCAGAGAAATCTGTGGCATGTTTCTGAAGTTCAATAAATAGGAAGAGAATCTTGACCTGCGCCCAATGCTTTCTCTCTTGCTGCCATTAATGTTTCTCCGGCCAAGAACCCTACTTTGAAGGTTTAATGGTGAATTTTACATCAAAGATATTCATTTGATCAAACAATAACTACGGTAGTTGAAGATGTAAGTTGGAATCGTTCAACCGTAACAATTAATCATTCTGGCTTAATTAGGGCCTCTTTATTTGTTTACACTTTTAATTTAATGGTTTTAAAAATCTCTGGCCACACTACAAATCAAAAGAGTTTTACCTATGGATTTTTCCGTCATTAATTAATATCCCAGGAAAAGCCATCATAGCCAAAGAAAATATGGCCGGTAATCGTGATTACGGGTGGCTTGACCATCACCAACTCCATATACGCTCGTAATCGATAATAATCAATGATCCGCCACAAATCCGTCGAATTTTTTTATGGAGAAACGTGTTGGTTAAGCCCTTTATTTTGTAGTGTGGGTTTGTGGTTGTGATCACTTGGATAATTAAGCTTTGGATAGTGTATAGGAAAGCAATTCTTAGATACTACAATATTTCGACCTCTAAAATCTTAAAATATTTATTTTTATTTACTAAATTTCAGTCATTTTATTTATGTTTCTTTAACAACTTTTAAAATATTATTAAGGGCATGTATGAAATAGCAAATTATTTTTATAAATTTTCTTATTATAGTATTCTATTTTTAGTTTTTTTTATTACAGTAATATACTTTCAAAATATTTTTTATCAGACGATCCTAGTTTCAAATTTTTTTACATGTTATAGCATTGGGTAACCTTTTTAATTTAAATTTACCTATTATACCAGGTTTCTTTGCCACATCATCATCCACGTAGGCTGTTTACATGTAAGATAATGCTAGCATGACATTTCTTATTATAACATTGTAATTTCAAAATTATTTTATTATAACATCACCAATTTCAATTACAACATTGTATTTTTAAAAGTTTATGTATTTATTCTTTTATATGATTCATTTAAAATAATTAATTCTTGCTATTTTAAATATCAAACCATTAAAATAATAAAAAAATGTTACATTTTCTTACGTAAAAAAGTATTTTTTTTGGGTCATATTTATCATTTTATTTTCTACATTTATATGACATTGACTTTTGTTCGTAGGTTTTCTCAATTTTATTTTATTAAAACACCTTTTAATTGTTTAATTATTCTTCAAATACATGTTTCACTTATATATTAAAAAAAATAAAAAAAATTGATACTTATGAGAAATTTCCAAAAATTTGATTAAGGTGACGGAAATAACCACGTCACTATGTCGAAAATAATTAGGTTGTTGGTATAATGATTTTTAATCAACGATTTAATCTTACAAGATTCAAATACTTTGATAGTTAATCAGTCACTTTAATATTTTATAAGGGTCAATTTTCGGTGAGATGGTTGTGAAGAAGAGAATTTTCGGGTGAATTGATAAGGTGGTTATGGTGGTGGGGAGTTTGTTCGGATTGGGTTGAAATAAGGAAAAAGTGATTGGGATTTTATAGTTAGGCTTAGTTCCCAAAATCAATACAAATCAGAATTATTGTCCAAGATCACAATCAAGAATGAATAGAGAGAGAATTTCACCAATGTTGAACTTGTATTTCTTGAGATAAAATTACAAGTGATTAACTGCACTAATCAGAAATTATAAACTGAACTAATTATAATTAGAGAACTAAATCCTATTTATACTAAGGAAATAGTAAAGACTAACTATTACAAAAGCATTACAATGGGAGAACTTGAATACAACATTTAAGCATAATCTTGAACCCAACAATCTCCCCCTTTGGATTCAAGGTCGAGACATTGTAAATCTTGTCTTTCTAAGTCCGAGCAGTGTCTCTAGCCTCCTTAGTGCATTATGATACTGCAATTTATCATCAAGCAGGTTCAAGGCATTGATCAGCAAATACCTATCCTTTGGACTCATCCTCTCCGACTCCGCAACTTTATCGTTATCAACTCTTCTCGTCTCAAGTGCCCGTCTCACTATCCTTATCGTGCCATGACAATATTTATTCAGCTCACTAAACCTCATGAACTTCTTTATCCGACCCTCGGCACTGTACACCACCCCGAACTTTGGTTCTTCAAGAATTATATACAGAGGATAACCTTCAATATCTTCTAGCTCTTGATTAAGTCTTTTCAGATTAATGATCTTCTGACTGTCTTCATGACCCATTTGGATATCAAGAACCATAGACACTTTGACATGACTCCGCATAAATCTTTTGATAGCACTAAGACCAACAAGTGCTCCTTCTCTTCTGACCGTCATGTTCCGCAGTTCATGGTACATATGCTCCAAGTCTTCTAAACAAAGGTTGGAGAAATCAGCTTCGCTTAATACCCAGACCTTCCCATCTTGTTGTGTAACAGTGAACACCGGATACCAAACTTTAAGAACTCTTTGGGCATCAATTTTCTTGATAGAAATGACTCAATGTTTCGTCCGAACTTGGCTGATTGGGAGATGTTTTGCCTTGAGAAAGTGCTTGTACTCTAAACGATAGTCTCAAGATTCTTTATGAATCCCAAGAATCTTGTCAGCACTGAGAGCTTTACGGTGCCGGAGGAAGATACCGAAGTAAATGTCCTCCAGATAAGGTTCTCTGATCCTTGCACGATCAAAACCTGGAACGTTGGCACGAATTGCAAACGGCACATAGTTTTTAAAAAATATCTCAGTCGGATCAAATGCTGCTCTTGGAGTTTTAGACGCACCAAGATCAACTGTAGTAGAGGGTTCAGGCAAAGTCTGACGATCACCCTGGAATGGGAAGACTTGATCTTCTTCATTAATATTAGCTTCAAAGTCAAAATACAACCTGGATGATTCGACAATGTTGTCGATGTCTTCGCCAAAATCCTGATCTCCACCCAGTTCTGTAGCAAACGCTTCATTAAATCCAACATTGGCCGACAAATCCGGTAGCAACCTTGTTCCTACAGTGAAGTCTGTCGGTTTTTCATCCATTAGCTCGATCGCTGGATTTGTCTCCAAAGCTGGCTCATCTTCAATTATTATTGGGCAGTAGTCCTTTCCCTTGTTGATTCCGGGACAGGACTTTCAACATTAACTGCTTGAGAAGTTGGCTCTCTTTCAACACTTTGAGCATGAGAAGATGACTCAGCCAGCCTCTATCTCTTTCTCTCCCCCTCATGATGATCAGGATCGTCCAGATCATCATGTCTTCTTTTTAGTGAGGTGGCTTAAGCTTGGCATGTCTCTTCTAAGATAGACACCCTTTCGGATAGGGCATCAATTGAACTTTTCAGGGCTGATGCAATTAACTTACTAACTTTGGAGAAGTTAGAAGCAACTACATCCTGAAAGGCCTAAAACTCTGAGGCTCTAACTGTGGGATCATTATCAACAAGCTGTCGGAGGAGCCTAACCAGGTCTGCATCAGCCGCATAAGGGTTTTGAGTTGATATCATCTTTTCGTACAACAGAGATTTAAGCTCATCCACCGATTGCTCTTGTACCCTCGGAGGCTCGGGCACAGGCGGTGGCGACGGCACAGACGGTTGATCTTCTACTACTGGCTCCTTCCCCTTCAACATCCTTTTGAGACTTAGGATTCGTGCTTCCATGTTATCTTGAACAGCCTTTAGGGCGCCGTCCAGATATTCCCTTGACACGAAATCGGGTAAGATCACTCCTGGATCACTTAGATTGCTAGTTGAGACAACATTTGAATAAACTGTTATGCCTACGTTCAGTGTTGGCATGATGGTAGCATTCGTAGGACTTCCGACCGCTCCTTGTGGTAGGTCAAAAGACACCACTCTGGTCATTCCGGCAGCTTCACTAAGAACCGCAATTGGAGCAACAGATGCTCTTGACTCTTATGTACCTATGTGTATGGGCTCTAAAATGGAGGTGCACAGAATCGAAGTCGTAGGCTGGGGCAGTTGCCTACTAATTTCAATGCCTATATTCTCCGAGTGAGAAGTAGATAGAGTATGTGATAAATCCCTGTGATGAATTGAAACAACAGGTTGTTGAGAATGAGTGGTCAGGATAGGTGTGCAAATGAATAGCTGGGCTAACTATGTCTTCTTCAATACCAACATTCAATGGATGAATTTCAATAGCAGATGTAGGTGCCCGACTATCTGTTTCGGCTGGGATAGGAGCTTGTTCTTCATTTTGTGCTCCACTTTCACACTCACCATCTTTTTCTCCGTCCCTTACACTCAATCTCTCAACATTTTCAACTTGAGCTCCCTCATCACCTTCTATTGAAACACCTTCCAGCATGCAATCAAAATCATCATATCTGCCACCAAAATCATCAACATTGAAGGATAGTGATTGTAGACTTTGGCAAGTCTGTGTAACTTCTATTTCAGGAAAAATATCTTCAATGTTCTCAATCACTGCTCCGATTTGAATATTCTGAGAAAGCATCAGTTGAGCAGGATCATCCGCACCATCATCATTATCATCATTGTCATGATCATCACCCTGAGCTGCCTCGTTATTGGAAATAGTATCTTTCGAACTTCAAGAAGTTGCGGAAGTACATTTTGTTAAAGTACTATGCTGATCAGAGGCTCCCCGCTCCTCATCACCTCTCTCATTTTCATTTTCTCTCAGCTCACAACCCTGTTCAGGTAACCCTTGTTCCTGAACGCTCTCAGCTAAAGCTATACCCTCTCCCTCAGCGAAGGCCCAACTTCACTATTTGTCGTGGTCGGGATGTCATCGTTGGAGTTCATCATGGCTTTAATGAATAATTACATAAATCTTTGAAATGGCACGAACTTCCTTGCTTTGGACGGAAACCGTTTGGCATTGACCAGCTCGACGAGTTCGTTCCATATTATCAGCATGTAATCGTACTTGCGCGTATATACGATCCCATGGAAGAACTTCAAAAATGAAATGCTGCAAGTATCGATTCCAGCAGTCTTTGATGTTAGACATCAGTTGAGGATTGAAAACAGAAGATGCCATATCGACGGAAGGAATCGTTGTTTGAACTGCGACGGATTAGTCAATTCTTGTGAATATTCTAATCGTTTGATATCATGGCAGAGTTCGTCGTCGGTGACTAATGATTCAAATCCTGTCGAGCCTGGTCCCGGTAGACATAGTATTCTTCTTAGTCGTTTTAAAGTTAGACGACTTACGTATTCGTCTACGCTTCCTTCAAAGTAATATGTGTCACCGTCTTTGGCAAGAATTAACATGTTCCAAAACTGTTGTAAGTAAATCATCGGGACAGAAGAATGGGCAAAAAGGCATAGGATGTCGGATGTCCAAGAAGGATTTATGGTATTATTTGGTATTCAGAGGGCATGTCGAAGTTGAAGGAATGGTTATTGGGTTTGATTTCAAGAAAATGGCTTTAAGGTAGTAGTAAATCTTCTGGAATGAGATTATTTGTGGGCTGGATTAGGTTGTTCATATTATCAGATCTTATCGAAGGAATATGAAATTCCTCGTCAGACTGATTTTGTCGGTCAGCCATTTGTACCTGTAAAAATTCCAGAATATTAGATCTTGAGTAATGAAACAAGGCTAGATTCCATAAATCAAAACAAAATATTCCAAAAAGAAATTGAAAAACTTAAAAAAATAATACTAAAAAAATTTAACTAAAAAAAATTTAATTCTAAAAAAAATTCTAAAACTAAAAAAATATCTAAAAAAAATATTCTAAAAAAAAATTTATAAGCAAAGCAGAAAAGAAAAAAAATTTAAAACTAAAATAAAAACAAACAAAAAAAAAGACTAAAGTTCTTAAAAAAAAATACTAAACAGAAAAAAAAATGAACAAAAATTTTAGCCGGATTAGATATCCGGACAAAGAACCAAAAACAAAAAAAAACTAAGACAAACCCTAAACCGGACAACTCAACCGGATTAAGGTTGATCGAAGTAATCTCTGGTCACCTTCTCCGGTGAACAATTCGATCATATAAAAAAAAAACCTAAATCGACTAAATCTAAAATAAGCCTAAACTAACCTAAAAACTAAATCGAATAAAACTAAAAGTTCTATTCTAAAAACCGATTAACAAAACTTATTAAGATCAAAAACTGATTTATTAGATTCGATTTATGTCATTTAAACAGATTTAAGTCTCATTCAGTCCAAAATCGAATTTTAACAGATTATTGTCTTATTATGGTTCGATTAAGATACAGTCCAAGTATGTCACAGTCCAAGAACATTGCAAAGCAAATGAGAATCATGTCCAAACAAGTATAAACCTTTAGAATTTGAGATGAAGAGAAACAGATTTGAAGTCTGAAAGAACTTGAGCAATTTACGATCGGAGATGACGATGAACAGTAACGAGCGATGAATGGTGAAAGTAAAAAAAATGAAGAGTAAATTCAATCGAGTATTTATAGTAAAAAACAAAAACCCTTCAAATTTTAAACCGCTCAAGACTCATCCGGATTAGGATAAATTGGACAAGAGATGTCCGATTTAGAATATACGCACAATGACTAAGAGTTAAACCGGACGATAAACCGCTCAAGGCACAAGCGATTTAGATGAACATCGCTCAAGAGTCGATCGATTTAAAATAAATCGCTCAAAGAATAATCGATTTGACATAATTCGAATGATAAATTGCTCAACGCATATTTAGACAAATACCGCTCAACAAACAATTTTCAAGGATATCGCTCAAAGAGTAAGCGATTTGGACAAAAATCGCTCAAAGGACGAGCGATTTATTCTTAAATCGCAAAAAGAAGCAACAAGCGATTTAAGAATCCGATTAATAATCCCAAGCGATTTAAAAAATCGCCCAACTCCTTAGGAAACATATCTAATCTTATCCAGATAAGAGTTTATCGTATAGCCTTTTGTCCGGATTAGCCTAAATCGGACACTGCTTTGTCCGGATTTGCAATAAATCAGACAAAGTGTTGTCCGGATTAGTCTAAATCGGCCAAACACTTATATTTTTAAACTCTAAATCTTTCAAAAATTAGATATTGTTTAATAACCTGTAAGAAAAATTTAAAACAGTTAGTTCATACAGATATATTCACTCCCCCTCAAAATATGAATCAGATAAAAATACAGATAAAAATCCACACTCCCCCTCAAATATAGATTTCCACGATCATAGAATTTAAAATCACATAAAAAATGAAACACTGATTTGTATTAAAAAATACAGATATTTTGACCAAATGAATTTGAATTAAATATAATTCAATAAATTGAAYTGTTTTTAATAAAAATTCAAATTTTCAAATTCAGCATGCCTAACTTAGATACGAGAAAGCTGAATCGTTTTTCATCTAAAGCTTTCGTAAATAAGTCGGCTAACTGAAATTATGTATTTACAAAATACAACTCAATGGTTCCTTTTTCTACATGATCTTTAATAACATGATATCGGATATCTATATGTTTGGTCTTAGTGTGTTGAACAGGATTACAAGATATKRCMATWGCACTYTTRGAATCACAATAAATGGGAATTTTATTAAAATAAAACCCGTAGTCTCTGAGCTGTGTCTACATCCACAATACTTGAGAACAACAGCTAGCAGCAGCTACGTATTCTGCTTCAGCAGTAGAGATGGATACGCAGTTTTGTTTCTTTGACGCCCAGCTGACTAGTTTATCTCCCAGAAATTGTAGATGTCCCGAAGTACTCTTCCTGTCCAACATACAGCCTGCATAATTTGCATCTGAGTAAGCTGTTAGTTTAAAGCTAGTACCCTTGGGATACCAGAGTCCAAGATTAGCAGTCCCTTTTAGATAACAGAAAATGCGCTTAACGACACTTAAATGAGACTCCTTTGGATTAGCCTGATATCTGGCACAAAGATGTGTTGGAAACATAATATCCGGTCTACAAGACGTCAAATACATTAAAGAACCAATCATGCCTCTATATGTTTTCTGATCTACAGTTTTTCCAGATGGATTAGCATGTATTTTCGTTCCATGAGCCATAGGAGTTCTGATAGATGAACAGTTTTCCAAATTAAATTTTTTTCAGGATATCAAAAATATATTTTGTTTGACAGATAAAAATTCTCGAAGATAATTGTTTTACTTGAAGACCTAAAAAGAAGTTCATCTCACCCATCATGCTCATTTTAAAACGCGAAACSATTAAGGCAGAAAAGTTTTTGCAGTATTTTGGGTTCGTAGATCCAAATATTATATCATCTACATATATTTGTATCAAAATAATATCCGACTTCTCCTTTTTAATAAAGAGGGTCGTATCAATATTACCTTTCGAGAAACCTGATTTTACCAAAAATTCTGATAATATGTCATACCAGGCTCTCGGTGCTTGTTTAACACCATATAGAGCTCTGTCAAGGATGTATACGTGATCCGGCTTTGACTGATCCACAAAACTCTACGGTTGAGCAACATAGACTTCTTCCTTGAGAAGACCATAAAGAAATGCTGTCTTGACGTCCATCTGGTACACCGTGAAGTTCTTGTGTGCAACGTACGCCAGAAACATCCTTATAGCTTCAATCCGTGCAACCGGGGAAAAGGTTTCATCGTAGTCAACACCTTCTTGCTAATTGTATCCTTTAGCGACGAGCCGGGCCTTATTTCTGATAACAACTCCATCTTCGTCCTTTTTTTTATTGAATACCCATTTTGTACCGATAATCGTCTTATTGTTGGGACGTGGTACCAATCTCCAGACTTTTAGTGCTTCAAACTGGTTCAGCTCCTCTTGCATTGCTAGTATCCAGTCCGGATCTGCTAAGACTTCAGACACCTTAGTTGGTTCAATGTTACGCAGAAACGTGGAATATAAACACTCATTAGCTGTAGCAGACCGAGTACGAATAGATGCTGAAGGATCACCAATAATTTGATGTATTGGATGATTCCTGGTCCACTTCTTGCTATGAGGTAGGGGAATATAGGAACTTTGATCTGAATTTTGATCAGTGTAAGTATTTGGGGAGTTAATTGGAACAGGTTCAGGTGAAGGTTCAATGTTTGGAACCGGAGTAGGCTGAATATCTGACTGAGGTAAGGTATTTTCATCTTCAACGACCGACACCTCTGGCACGTCAGTATTTACGCCTTCTTCATGCTGAACTGGACCGTTAGGAGGTTCCATTTGAATCTCTTCATCTACTTCTTCTGTTTCTTCTTTAGTTTCAATTACTGGAACATCAGGAGATGGACCAAATAATTGTTGTTCGGTTTGTATATTCCTGGACAAATCATTGGACTGATTAGATTTATTTTCGAAATATTCTTCGTAAAAGTTTTCAAACAATGAATCTAAATCAGAATTATCAGAATTTGAAGATTCAGGTTTATCTGCTTTCTGCGTAGTATTAATTATCAGCCCGGGCCCTGAACCGTGTTGTTCAGAAGCCACATCAATAACTTCATCAAATGACACGTTGACGCTCTCATTGATGATTTTTGTTCTTTTGTTGTAGACCCTATATGCAGCAGACGTTTTTGAATAGCCTACGAAGACAACTTCATCAGCCTTTGCAGCGAACTTCCCTCTGTGATACTTTGTCATTTAAGATAAAACATCTTCAACCAAATACTCAAAAGAATTTGATATTAGGTATTCTTTTATTTATTATTTCATAAGGAGTTTTACCAAACCTTTTGTGAACGAGAGATCGGTTCTGGGTAAAACATGCAGTCGCCACTGCTTCAGCCCATAAGAATAATGGAAGTTTAGAACACGTTAGGAGTGTACGCGCCGCTTCCGCCAACGTTCTATTTTTATGCTCAATGACACCATTTTGTTGTGGTGTCCGGGCTGCTGAGAATGTATGTGTGATACCGATGGATTCTAGGAATGAACCGATAGTATTGTTCTTGAATTCAGTTCCATTATCAGTTCTGATTTTCTGAACTGGGAGTTGTAAATTATTTTGAACTGTCTTCAAGAAAGAAATGATTGTCTCAGCTGCTTCATCGTTTGACCTCAGAAAATGAACCCATGTATATCTTGAGTAGTCATCGACAATGACTAGCACATACTTCTTTCCGTTTATGCTTTGGACTAGCATAGGACCGCAGAGATCCATATGGAGTAGATGTAAAGGACGTTCAGTGTTGAACTCTGTCTTCGGCTTATGTGAAGCTTTCTTCAGCTTACTCATTTCACATGCGCTGCACACATGACCTTTATGAAACTTTAAGTCCGGAATGCCTTTAACCAAGTTGTCACAAACCAAATTGTTCAGATATTTGAAGTTGAGGTGAGAAAGATGTCGATGCCAAAGCAGATTCTGCTTCAAGGATGCCTTGGATATCAAGCAAACTTCAGTATCTACTTGTGTGTTGGATAGGTCAATTGTGTAGAGGTTTGATCTTCTATTCCAGCTAAAAGCTCCTTACCATCAGTAGTACGGATGCTGCACTGGTTAGCTTTGAAACAAACTTCTAAATTCTTATCACAAAACTGACCTATATTGAAAAGAATATGTCCAAGTCCTTCGACATACAACACTTTATTTATCATTAAATTCCCAGAAATTACGTCACCGTATCCAAAGATAGGCGTGTATTGACCGTTTCCGAATCTTACCATACCTCCAAATGATTCAACAAAGTTAGATAATAATTCTTTTCTACCAGTCATGTGCTTAGAACATTCTGAGTCTAAGAACTACACATGCCGTTAACCTGCAAAAGTGAATCAATTGGGTTTTGGTACCCATTTTAGATTGGGTCCTTTGAGATCAGATCTTGTTGGTGGTATACTATATGTACCAAACCAACGTTCTTTAAAATGAATTTTCTTTGATAAAGCAGAATGTATGACATGATAAGGTTTAAAAGAAGTAAAAGACTTAAGCAACTCATTCAATCTACACGCAGAACAATTATTTTTACTATTTCTGATATCAAACAATTCATCTACTGAATATCTTTGTACAGGATTATTCAATGTCAAATTATTTAAAACATAATCAACAAAATTATTCTTCTTTTACTCTCCAAATCTTCTTAAACTTCAACGATTTATCTGAAACAGGAAAAATAAAATCATCAGCTTTAATTGAACGATGAACTTTATGTTTAAATTTCTTATCAGTAAGCTTCCTCTGTTTCCTTGAATTCTTTTTATAATACCAATTCTCGGAAACAGGTTTTACATTAAAATTCTTTTTCAAATCTGAAGCTATATCGGAATCCTCAATCGTTTCAATTTTTACAACAAAATCCTCATGACTGGGAAGTTTCTTCGAAAAGTCAAACTTGTCAATCTCATCATATAAACAAATCTCTAAGTTCAAGATATCGTAAAAATTAATTTCTTCACTAAAAACATTTAATTCTTCTGAATACGAAGCATCACTTGAAGATTTAGCGCACGAAAAATATTCCGACTCAACTTGTTCCGTTTTAACTTTAGAATTTTCTAAATTTTCAATTTTATTTAAAAATTATTGCTTTTGTTGATTAAATGAAAGCCTTTCTTCATTTAAAATCTTTTCTAACTGAACCACTTGTTTTTCTAAAATTAATTTTGGAGAATAAAGCTTCGGTTCAGCAGGTTTAGATACAAGCTTTGCTTTTGAATAGCTGTGAAAATAATTAGTTGAAAGTGCAGAGTCTTGTGTTTTGTAGCTATCATTTAAGTTTTTATAATCAAACGGAACTTGCATCTTGTCTTTTCTTTTTCGGTTAAAATCTTCTTGTTGTTCTACTTCATCAGAAGATTTAGTAAATTTAATTTGAAACTCGGGTCTGCAATCAAGATATTCAAGTTTGTATAAAGTTGGGGTATAGTATAAAGCTTTTCCGAAAATTTTTGGATTTTCATACCCCAACCCTTCCCGAGGGTTAAAGAATCTTGTCTCAGAGAGTTTGTTTAGAAAAATCGTTTGATCAGTCTGCCCTCTCTTATATAACTTTTCTTCTTAGCTTTCAGTTTTTCATTTAAATCAATAATTTGTAATTCAAGCTTAATAATTTTAACAATTACATCTTCATTCACTAACTCTAACGACTTATATCATTCCTTTGAATCAGATAACTCGGTTTTTAAGATGTTGGATTTTTAATGAAATGATTTAGATTCAGATAGTAAAGATTTTGCCCAATCTAAGTTTCCAGCATTTTCATCAAAGATTTTGATGTATTTTTCTCTTTGCGTTTCTAATTCTTTTTGAAATTGATTTGAATGCAATTTTTCAGTTTTTAATTGTTGCTGAAAAGATTGGAGTTTAAACATCATCTTTTGCATCTGATTAATGCAAGATTTTTCCAATACCTCTTCTTCCATCTCAGCATTCTCCTCTTCTCCTTCATCTGAAGAACCATTTTCAGTTTTAGCCATCAAGCAGATGTGAACCACAGCTTCTGGCTCTTCAACCTCATCGGTTAAGTTTAACCAATGGTCATCCTCAGCCATTAATGCTTTACCAGCATCTCATTGTTTTGATAGAAGAAATTTGTTCTTGTAGTAGTCGGTATTCCTTGTTACCAGCTTTCTGCAATTCACAACAAAATGACCCAACTTGCCACAATTGTAGCATTTGGTATTTTCATCAGCTACGCATTTCACAAATTTCTTCTTCTCTTCTGGTTTCTTTTCATATTTCTTCTCGAATCTCTTCTCTTCATATTTCTTCTTTTCACTGAATTTATCTTTAAATTCGTATTTTGAGCCTGAAGAGAATCTCTGATTATTCGAGTGTGGTCTTTTCTGAAACTTCTTTTGGAATGCTTTTGTCAGCATTGCCATGGCATGTTTGAATTCATTCATCTCTGAGTCTGAGTCAGAGCTATTGCTTCTTTCACTTGCCGATTCACTTGATTGGCTGATCTCCTTCACTTGCTTCCCATATCTGCTTTTACTCTTCTTCTCTGATACAAAGGCCAAAGGATCAGAAACTTCTGTTTCCTTTTTCTTCTTCGAATCTCAGAACTCTAAACCTTCTTCCTGGTTCTGTTTCAGAGTTTCATAAACCTCATGTATGCCTATATCAGATAAGGATTTATTGAATCTGATATGACTAGCATAAGGTTTCCACTCTGGTTGTAAGTTGCTAAGGAATTTAACATTTATCTCTATGACAGTTTTAGAGATTCCATTCTTGGTCAGCTCATTCAGCAATCTGGTAAGTCTGTCATATACATCGTCAAGGCTCTCTCCTTCTTTAGCCTTAAACTCTTCATACGCAGAAATACAATTAGTGATTTTTAACTGAGTTCCCACTTTGGAACCTATCATCATTTTCTCTATTTGCAACCACATGTTGTGACCAGAAGATTTGTGACTGTCAATGCTTGTGTAAATGTCATTGGTTAGTGCTTGCATCATGTATGACTTGCACAACACATCAGCATGTGCTCTCTCTTTTTCTTGAACAATATATTTATCCTTTTCTTTGATTATTATTTGAGCAGGTCTGCCTTCTTCAGGAATGGCAGGTGTCTCTCTGTAAAATACTGTTGGTCCTTCCATCAAAGATTCCATGATCAACTCACCTTTTTTCATTCTTTCGATAAAGTTAAGGAATCTGTCTCTCCACTGGTTATAATATCCTCTAAACAGTACTGGTGGCTTGGTGTCAGTACCAATAGCCATTGCTTCCCTTGAACTCATTATATCAGATTTATATGATATCGGATCATCTGCAGTTCAAAATTTGATTTAAGGGACCAGTATTCAAGATTTATCTCAATAAATCGCACACAGGAATTTGCAGACTCATTCAAGACTTAGAAAAATTAAGCACAAAACTTTTCCGGATTAGAAGTCCGGACAAGCTTATCCGGATTAGATATCCGGACAAAAAGATAGTCTAAGATTTCTAATCAAAACAGGTTATCCGGATTAGATATCCGGACAACAAAGACAAACAAACTCGCTCAAGCACAATAAATCCGGATGAGAAATCCGGTGAATTCGAACACTTAGACAAATTTGCACAATTAACAAAATTGAATACAGACGTAAAAAGTGAACAAGCCAACAAGTCAAGTCAAACAGGTCAACAAGTTAATATACGATCAAATCCACTCAACTAGTCAAAGACTTCAATCCGCTCAAAGTCAAACAATTTTAAATCGCTTAACAATGAAAGTCAAAATTCGTTCAAATTAGTCAAAATCAACAATCCGTTCAACAAGTCAAAGTCAAAGTTCGATCAAAATTTAAATCGCACAACACTTTGAGACCAATATTAAATCGCACAATTCACCAACTAAATCGCACAATTAAATCGCTCAGGTTACAATCGGATTATCAACAAATCGAACAACGTTTAACCGATTAATCACTAAATCGCACACACCAACAAGCGATTTAAATCAATATCGCTCAGGCTTTACCCTGTTTATCCTAAATTGAACAATCAAGAATTCACACATAATATTTAAGTCTTACATCGTACACACACTAAGCGATTTACACTAAACTGATCAAGAGTTATACGGATTAATATTCAAACACAAACACAATTTTAACACCTTTTTACCAAAAATTTGGATCAAAATATGCAAATTTATGAGTTTTTGAAGAACATAAACTAATTTTATAAACTCAAAAATCGATCAAAAATGATTCAAAACTTGATTAAAATTCAAAATGATGTGAATCAAAGATGTTCAGATTGAAAATGCGAATCTAGTAGTGCAAATTTTATCAATTAACACTAAGAAATGAAGCAATTAGAGCCAAAAATGTGCAATTCGGTCAATAAAACTCAAGAATAGTGAAGAACATATGAAGAACAGTCGGTTTAAATCCGCTAAATTCGTGCAAAATCCTCGAAAAATTTGTAAATCCTCTAATCAAATTGCTGCAATCTGAGCTCTGATACCAATTGATGTTCCAAAAATCATACAAATCAGAATTATTGTCCAAGATCACAATCAAGAATGAGTAGAAAGAGAATTTCACCAATGTTGAACTTGTATTTCTTGAGAGAAAATTACAAGTGATTAACTGCACTAATCAAAAATTATAAACTGAACTAATTACAATTAGAGAACTAAATCCTATTTATACTAAGGAAATAGTAAAGACTAACTATTACAAAAGCATTACAATGGGAGAACTTCAATACAACATTTAAGCATAAACTTGAACCCAACATTAGCGATGAGGAAGGTTGTTCTTAGCAGGACGTCGGCAGCAGCCATTGATGCCAATGCAGAGGAGGTGGAGGAGGAGATATCGAGATGGATAAGGGGAACATGGAGAGAGATACATTTGATCTTTTATAACCATGTTTAATTTCTGGTATTATAACTTTTGGTAAACATATTTTGATTAAATTTACAATGTTTAAATGATAAACATATTAAAATTAAAAGTACAATGCTCTAATAACAAATGTCATGTCAAGACTATCCTATATGTGGATAGCGTACGTGGATGATGAGGTGGCAAATAAACCTCGTATAATGGGTAAATTTATTTTAAAAGGTTACGCAATGCCATAACGGATAAATTTTTGAAACTACGATGTCATAATAAAAAATATTTTGAAAGTAAGTTGTTGTAATAAGAAAAACTGAAAGTAAAATGCTATAATAAGGAAATTTGTAAAAGTGAATTGCTATTTCACGCATTTTACTCTATTATTAATTAATTCATATTATTATGTAAGATTATATATTTTTGTTTAAGTAATTTATTAATTAATATTTTTGTCATTCATAAATTCTTTGAAAAATTATATATTTTTATTCAACATATAATATAGAATGACCACTTTTATCATCAAGACTATTTATTCAATAAAAAACAAACAATAATTTATCTTCATTAAGAGAGACAAGTTAAATGTATACAAATGATTTAATCAATATGCGACTTATTAAAAGAATAAACAAACGTACTCATATTATAAAATTAGGATCAAATACCTTTTCTTATTAATAACAAAAGGGTATAAATACAAGAAGAAACCTCTTTAATGTGGAAGGGAATAAAAAACAAGGAGATTACAGGGATATCCATTCCAAATAAGAATCCTTTCCTTCACTCCCCCTCAAGTTGAAGCATGAAGATCACGAACTCCCAACTTGTCCAAAAGATAGCGGAAATGTTTTGACTCGAGAGGTTTAGTAAATATGTCTACAAGTTGATTCGTTGTGTCAATACGTAATGGCTTGATTTCTTGTGATTGGACCCGTTCGCTGACAAAGTAACATTCCATCTCTACATGTTTTATGTAGAGACATGTAGAAAATATAATAACTGGACGACTTGTAGTTAAATATAAAAGAGAGCCAATCGTTCCTCTATAGTTGGTTACATCAATTGGTTTTCTATTTGGGTCAGAATGTAACTTTAATGGAGGAGATATTTGTGTTTTCATGGGTGAACACTAGTCAAACTTAAATTTCTTTATTGACATATTTACTTTGACTAATAAAAATGCTCTCATAGGTTTGTTTGACTTGTAAACCAAGAAAGAAGGTTAATTCACTTATCATGCTCATTTCATATTTGTTTTTCATAAGATTCGCAAAATTCTCATATAGAGAGACATCTGTTGCACCAAATGTTATGTCATACATATATTTGGACAAGAATGACATTACTATCAACCGTTTTGAAAAAATAGAACATTGTCAATCTAGCCACGACTATATTCATTATCAAGAAGAAAGGTGGATAGTGTCATACCATGCCCAAGGAGCTTGTTTGAGACCATAGAGTGCTTTGTCTAACTTGTATACATGCTCATGATAAATTGGATCTTCAAATCCTGGACGTTGTTTCACATATAACTTTTCTTACAACTTTTCATTTAGAAAATCACTCTTGACATCTATCTAGAAGACTTTGAAATTTTTGTAAGATGCATATGCTAGAAAAGTCTGATAGCCTTAAGTATTGCTACAGAAGTAAATGTTTCATTATAATCAATTTCTTATTCTTGATTGTATCCTTGAGCCACAAGTTTGGCTTTGTTTCTGATAACAATTCTATTTTCATCCATTTTGTTTCTAAAAATCTATTTTGTACCAATGATGGTTTTATGAGCAGGTTTGGGAACAAGTTTTCAGATTTTTTTTGTCGCTCAAATTAGATAACTTCTTCTTGCATTGCACTTAGCCAATTTGGATCTTCAATAGACACATATTTGAAGATCTTCTTGTTTTGACTCATGTATGATGATACTCCTACGATTTTCTATAGCGTGACTTTTTGTCCATTTTGTGGTAGGAGGAAGAGGAATAGCTGAAGAAATATTTGTCGTATCAGATGAGGTATTTGGAGAGACAAGATAGGAGGTTTCAGATGAAGGTAAGGTTAGAGTAGGAATGGGTTGATAAATATTATTTATAATCATGGGAGACTCGTATATCTCGTATTGATTATTGAATGGTTCAAAACAGAAAGAAGGATCAGAAGATTGAACGTGTAGTATGTTTGTAGAGGACATGTAAATGTATATCAATAGATGTGAAGAGATCCATTCGTTGAGTTCATCTTCATTGATGGTAGTTGTGGATAATGAAGGTGGTATTCCATTTTCATCTAAATGAACATGTAGTTATTATCAATATGTTGTCCTCTTCGATTATAGACTCTGAAAGCTTTTGAGATAACACAATTATCCTACAAATATTCCTTCATCGGGTTTACGATCAAAATTTTCAAGATGATCTCTATCATTTTGGATTTAACATAAACTCCGGAAGTATGAGAGAATCCGATGTTTGGCTTTAGACCATGAAATAGTTCATAAAAAGTCTTCTGATGTCTTATCACAATTGTTGATCAATTTTTAGTGAAGCAACCAATATTCATAGATCTAACCAGTTTCATACAAAGTTCTGTTTCTTTTTTCTACAACACCATTTTTCTAAGGAGTTCTTGTTGCAAAGAAAATTATGAGAAATACCTTTACTTGAGTGGAATTCTTCAAGAATATAGTTCTTAAAATTATGTTCCATTGTCACGTCTTAAAGAATGAACTGAAGAAAGTAAATAATTTCTTCAGTTGCATCAACTTTTTGCTTGAAGAAAAAAACTCATCTACAATCACAAGAGTATATCTTGTCCACCCCAACCTTTGGACATTCACTAGTCTACATGGATCCATATGAAGGATATAGAGAGGACATGTGATGAAAGAAAAAATTTTGGATTTGAAACTTGAATTAAGATGCCTCCCCTTTCACAAGGTCCATACAACTTTTCTTATGTGAAATACGAGGAGGGAAGTCCCTTAACCAGTCCTTTTGTGATAGTCTATTGATGGTTCTAAAATTTAGGTGAGATAGATGTTTTGCCACAACTAGTTTTGCTTAGATGAAGCTTTTGAGAAGAAGCAGACATTCAGAAGAAAAGAAGATCAAGCTGAAGACGTATCAATTACATAGACATTGTTCTTGCGAAATCCAAACAGAATTTATACTTTGTCAGAGGAGAGAATACAACATTTTCCTTCAACAAATTTGATAGAATAACATGTAACACCCCAAGATCACATTTGCATATAACCACATATTTCATATATCATGAAATATAATTTACACATTTGGTCCCATTATATATATAAAGCTACATTACAAACATAGCTACCAAATTTTTCCACATAAGCTCAGTACAAATCTTGTACACATGACAAGTATTTAAGTACAAAAGATAACATATAATCCCAACATCCCATGCAAACAATTATCATATTTTCATATATTTGTCTTTCCCCTTATCATCAAATTGTACCCCACCTGTAATGCACATTTTAAAACATCAAAATGAGGGTTAGATCTTGAGGTCTAATGAGAAATCAATTTGTTTGCTATTACAAGATGAAAAATCACCAAAACACTTTTATAAACTCATATATGTATAAATAATAAATAAACAACGTTTTACTGAAACAAACCACTTTTTTCGTGTCAATAAAATGAGACATCACCCATTCGTTGTCAAACAACCAAATAAACCCTTTTCATATAACATATAAAATTATTGCATCATATAGAATAAATTATAATTTTTTTTTGCATCACCTTGAGTGAGACAACCCCATTTCCTCGCAACACATTGATGCGGGATTCCATCTCATCGCATCACCTTGGTGTGATAAACCCAACTTGTTGCATCAATAGGATGCGATATGTCAACTTGTCATATCACAAGGATGCGACAGACACAACTTCTCGCATCACAAGGATGCGATAAAAATAACTTCTCGCATCAATAGGAAGTGACAAACCTAAGTTATCGCATTACATAGATGCGACAACTCAAGGTCATCGCATCATACAGATGCGACACACATATTGTCAACTTGATTAAAAACCTAGTTTTCACATATAGATTGATTTTGCCACCCTTATAATACATCTCTCCTGATTATGCCACCCTTATACCCAAAATATACCTATCCTGATTATGCCACTTTTATATCTGTGATAATGGATCCTGGTTACCACCCAAGGTAAATTAATGTGTGATTATCTGATTAAATGATTTCGTGATAGCATGATAAATTGTTATATTGATCATGATGGTATGTGAAAATGTGCATAATATGAAACGCATATGTTTTATATATATATATATATACATAATATATGTATGCATGCATGTGTGTGTGCATGTGTGCATAAGTGTATATGGTAGTATGAATATGAAAAAGGGGCTGATTAGCCGACTTTCCTGATTTGGAAAGTATAAAAGGGAGGTTGAGCCTCCATATTTTCCCTTCTTGCTTTGGCAAAAGTTGTGTGATTTAAAAAGAGAAGAGAGTTGACCGGATTATTCTTGGCTAAAGATTCAAGTGTTTGGTTTCGAAAGCTTGATAAGGTGAGTAGTTTCTAAAACTCTTTTGCATAAAGATTATTACTGGTTTCATATGAATTTTGTTTGAATTTGGATAGAAATTAGTCTTTTTGCTCTAAGTGTTTATCCGGATATTAAACCGGACAAGGTTTGACCGGATTACTTTAAATCGGACAAAAGATGGACAAAGTATTGTCCGGACTATTTTAAATCAGACAAAGGTTAATCGATGTATTGTCCGGATTGTCTTAAATCGGTTAAGTGTTGATCGGGTTATGATTGGTAAGAAAAGTTATCTTTTTTAAACTAAAAAGTAAGAATACGACCAAATAGTGGCCGGATTATTTTAAATCGACTAAGTAATGAGCGGGGTATTGACCGGACATGTTATTCAGACAAAGATGGTTTATATTCCAAGTGATAAATCGTTCAAGCTTTATGCGGGGYATTSACCGGATTTATTATCCGGACAAAGTTGAAATTTGTTCAAGTGTTAAATCGGACAAAGCTTAGGCTGTGTTGTCCGGATAGTTGACCGGATTTGAAGTCCGGCTAAGTCAAAGTTGACCGGATTTGAAGTCCGGCTAAGTCAAAGTTGACCGGATTTGAAGTAATGTTGTGTTTTCAATGAGAAATATTATTTTATCATAAAAAAGAAGTTTTGAAAGAAATATTTTTGTATTGATAATAATAATTTCAATGGCTGCGGTTTATTTGAAATTATTCTGTGAAAATATTTTGATGAGGAAATAAAGGTGGCATATTAAAGAGAGGTGTACCATGGGATAAGGGTGGCATATCAAGGAGAGGTGTACCATGGGATAAGGGTGGCATATCAAGGATTGGATATAAGGGTGGCATTTGTATGTGTGTTGTATGATATAACTCATTCTATTATATCCTTTAAGACTACCGTGGTCCGGAGTCTTTATTTCTTTGTGATTTAAAGATTTAGGATCAAGGTTCTTATTGGAAATCATAGTTTGGACGTTATTGAGAAGAAAATATCAGGTTTGGCCTGAAGCTTTATGTAAACCTTGTTTGATTGTAGAATGTTTAAAAATGGCATTATATGAAACCTGATTAGTACAAAGGTATGAGATTTGAATAGCTAAGTGTTTAGCTGGAAAAGATATTATSATCTGGTGTTATGTCTTTAATTGTTCATATATTTGTTATATATATGAAAGATTGTTTTCCATAAAAGTTTTTGGTGACTTACACCCTGCAATAACATAAATAGGGTATCTCACTAGACCTTTCGGTCTAACCCTYRTTTTGTGATTTTAACTATGTGTTGCAGGAGGTACAGATGGTAAGGGAAAGGGGAAGGTGTAATATTTTCCTATATRCATTTYTGYATGAAGATCTGTCTTTGYTRTACAGTTTTGGTTGATTAGTACAAGAAATGTATTTCGAGATTTTGGACCTTGTAATTGGTCATGTTAGATTCTTGTACTAAGGGACCCGAATGGAATGATATTATGTATTTCCTTTGTATGAAATGTGTATTACATGCAATGTGTGGGTTGGGGCATTACAAAATGGTATCAGAGCATGAGTTTAAGGGGATTTAGGTATTCAACAGCATGATACCTAGACTTAAACTGTTTTATTGCATGTTAAGGGTCCCAGACATAGTTAGCACCATTGGAAATAAATATGATGAGTTAAAAGAACAGTGTGTAAGGTAAATTTTAATTACATCTGGCCAGTGTAATTATGAATTTATAGGTACACATCTGAACTTGAATACTTCATTATATTTGGGAATGTGAAAATGTGATTATTAATACTAAACTTTGCAGATGTCTAGTTGAACTAGAAGATCTGAAAGAGTGGCTGGTCCAGAATCTGAGGAAAGGGAAGAAACACACGTAAATCTACCGACTAGTGTTGATCCCAGATCTCTCAATAACACTTATAATCTAGTTATGAATAACTAAATTATAATGATTTTACGAAGAAAGTTAAGAAGACTCAAAAGTAATATATGAATATTAAAGAACAGTTTGAGCTTCAAAGGTTTTACTTTATTGATAATAAAACGTAAAACACAAAGAGGACTTCTCACGTATGCGCACTTTTTACAATAGACCTAATCGTCTATTTATACTAGTTAGCTAAAGATAAGATAACTAACTATTGCTATTTTCTAGCAAATATTCTAGCTAACTAATAATGTTTATCTTTCACATTGATAATCACTATTTACAAGATAAACTATAATTTCAGCTATAGATTCGTCATCTCCAGCTGTCATTATTGATATGGAGCTTTCATCCTTATCTTCAAGTCTTCAATGTATGCTTGGATGAATACTTCAAAAATCTTCTAAGTGTTAGTCTGTCCATCGTGTCAATGAATACACTTTCCATCGCATCATCCATCGATCCGCTGGTTGTACTTGGTCCATTGGTTCGATGGTTGGTTTTTCCATCGATGCTCTAGTTAGTCTTTCCATCGATCCAGACTTGGTTTTTTCTACCTTGACGTCTTCATCGGTCTTCTGGTTCTTCATCACTTATTATTTTTCATTACTTTTTACATTTTGCACTATCGGATCTAACAATCTCCCCCTAAGTAATGAAATAACAAAATCTAATCTAATCACATATGAAGAACAGACACTAATCTAGAAGAAACATCAAATTCCAAATTTTCATTGGATGATGAATTATGTACAAGACTGGAAGCAAATATACATCAAGGCAAAAATAAACAAAAGAAATCCATCTCATCAAGGATTACCCGAGTATATATCTCTGAATCGTAGGAGTAACCTTCTGTAGTTTATAACAGTTGAGATTTCTTGAATAAGATGGTTTCCCACTTCCCTCGGCACGTGGCTTCTGCCTAGTCTGTCTCTAATATTTTTTTGAAACCATTCAAGTGAATTGGTTGAGTACTTGAAGGCTTCACGCATTCTAAAGAACTTTTTCACCCCAAACTCATTCTTGTAAACAAGTCCGAGTTCGGGTTGAGACAAGATAGAGGCAGAGCGTATCTCCTGCAAGCCTTGGAATTATTCGTTTGGTGGAGCACAGGATAACCTCTCAATGCCCAGCCTTAGCACAATCTCGAAGTCTGTTTTCGCTCTTAACTTTACCAGGGACTCCATTGTCTTTACTATCGCTCGATTTGCCATTCCAAACCTTATCCCGTGATCCTGCCTTTGAGCTGTATAGGCGTATAATTCGATTAAGTCGTACGGGTTGAGATTAATGAGATCATTTTCGTTGAACACGCTAATGATCCTATGGGATCTCTCCATGGTGAACTCAATATATCTGATAGCTCGGTTGGCGAAGGATTTTATCTTTAAGTCCATGACTCTCCTTATTCCTTCATTCGAGAAGACAACTCGAGGATCTTGAGTAGTTTGTCTGACGAAGCGATGGTGTAGGAGATCCATTGATTCGGGCGATAGGATTGGAGGGTTTGTTGACAAAATTTCATCGCGATCATGGTACATGTATTGATGGATATTTTCCATCATCATTGGTTCCCTGGTTGACACTTGAGGTCTTCTTCTCATCGACTCCATCTGCTGAATGATCTCGTCCACTAGGCCTGTTCGAGGATGCCTTGAGGAAGAGGGAACATCTGCATGCACCATTGGTTGTGTTTGGGTTGGTTGGGTTGGGGTTATTATATGTTCTGGTTGTTGGGGTGATGAAGGTTGGGTTGTAGTGGGCTCTGGTTGTATGGGTGAAGAAGGTTGGGTTGTTATGGGCTCTGGTTGTATAGGTAAAGAAGGTTGGGTTGTTATAGGTTCTGGTTGTATGGGTGAAGAAGGTTGGGTTGTTATGGACTCTGGTTGTGGAGAAATGATGAAAGGTTGAGTTGTGCGGGGTGTTGGTGAGGGTGTTAAAGGTAGGTTTATATTTGGTGTAGGTGAAAAAGGTTGATGTGTTTGTGGGGTGTTTGGTTCTTCATCGGTTGAGGAGCTCAGCACGATAGGCTCTGGGGTTGTAGCCAAGGGAACCTGGGTTTGATCATCAGAGGGCAAGGCCTCTGGTTCCCTTGCTTGGGTTTCTTGAGGTGATGGTTGGTGTGGTGCTGGTTGCTGTGGTGCAGCAGATGTTGAAGTGTATGCAGTCGTCGCCTCTTTCTCCCCCTCACGAGGGCCAAGGCCTTGATCCTCGGGGTCTTGGTCGTCGTGGCGCCTTTGTTTGCTCAGGCGGCTGCTTGAGCAAGAGGCTTGAGACCTCTTCTTCTTCTTGTCCTTCCTGAGGGATGTAAGATACTCCCTCAGGGCTGCCTTTCTGGTGGTCTCCTTCATTGAACGAAGGAAAGTTGATGTACATTGTTGTTCATCGACCATCGTTTGAGTGAGAGTCCTTGTTGGTTGGATGGCTCGATGAACAAACTTTGCACTGATCTCGTTGAAAGAGGAGATCAATGCTCTTGATAGTGCTTGCAAGTCTGCCTTTTTGGCAAACTCGGTGGTGGAGGTGGAGGTTTGAGTTGGTGGGGGAATAGGGAGGTTGGCGATAAGATCTTTCACCTATGCAGTGAAGGAAGGGAAGGCTTCATCGAATGAGGGGCCTGCAGAGGGAGGTGGTGGTTGAGGGGTGGGTTGGGGTATTTGGGCAAGAATGGCAGCGGGTAGTTGTTTGAGGGTGTCTTGGATGGTTGTTATTTGATGGGTGAGGGTTTCATCGATTGAAGAGGTGGAAGGTTGAGAAGGTTGGGGAATTTGAGAGATGATGGAAGATGGTAGTGATGAAGGTGGCGTGTGATGGTTTGTAGTTAGGAAATAATGTATGTGAGATTCTCATCGGTCTCAGTTGCCTGAGCCGTGAGGGTGGCAAGGGATTGGATGAGGACTTGGTTGCGTTGGGTGGCAAGGGATGAGATGGTGTTATGATGTTGGGAGATGGTTTGTTGGAGAATTTGGAGGCGGGAAGAGTTGGTTTGGGTTTGGGTATCGATCTGGTTTAGATGTCGTTGTAGGATGGCAAGAGATTGGTGGAGGTCAGAGGTATTGGGTGAGGGTTGTTTTTCCACCAGCCCTTGTATTAGGAGTTTAAGGTCATCCAAGGACCGCATCACGGTGTCAACAAAGGCTTGGAACTCAGCCTTAGTGACCAGATCTGCGATTGGAGTAACCCCTACAGCAACAGATGCTGCAGGATGGGCCTCTGTTCCTGAGGCACCTTCTTGGCCTTGTGTGAAGGTAGGCCTTGATGGACTTCCATCATGTCCTTGATAGCCTTCAAGAGAAGAGCTATCTCGTGATGTTGGGACATCCTCTTCCTCTTCCTCAGCTTCAGAGGATGAGTAAGTGAATCAGATGTGTGTTCCCTTTGATAGATCAAATATCAAGGGAAGGGGTGCACGAAATGAAGATCGCTCTGAACGATCTATGGGTTCAACATTAGAAGCAACGAATGCTTCTGTGTGTGTGAGGGGTTGTGGCGAGCCCTGATGCGAAGGGGCTATTATTTCTTCATCACCTCTCTGTTGAGAGAGGGGTGATGGATGATGGGGTTCCTCAGCTGGTTCATCTCCAGAGGCCCGAAGGATGGCCTCTGGATGGCTAGCTTGGGTTGGGATTGGACTGGGTCGTCCTGTTTCAATATCCCTTTGGTTTGATCGCTAGGGATAGTGGATGTGGTTGCCCTTTGGGTAGTGGGTTGGGAAATATTTTGGTGAGGGCCGGGGGAATCACTAGCATCATCATCATCATCTTCATCATCCGATGAAGASGATGCTTGTGCTCCCTCGCTTGGAGGGGGGATGGCTCTAAGTGCTCCGGGGGAGCTGCCCTTGGTTCTTGGGACAGCATGGAGTGTTCATAGGCTTGGCGTATCTCACTTGTCGGTGGAATGACAGTGAGCATAGCCCTTGAGAGTGGTCTGTTGATGCTATATCCTTCCTTGGAAAGAGTTGGGCGACGTCCGTGCATCTTGTAGATCGGTGTGTATGGCTCTGTTGCGGAGAGAGCGTTTTTCCTCATCGCATCCCCAATTATGAGAGCAAGGAAGCGAGGGAAGAGGACAGTAGTCAGTGGCTTTCCAGCGGCTTGAAGTTTACACTTCTTTAGCACGGCCGCGTGAATCTCAGTGTAGATGAGGAGGGCATAATCGATGTTGAGGTTGAAGTAGAGGCCATACATGATCGTCATTATGTTCAAATTCCCTTGGTCGAGGGAGCCTAACTTGCATGTCAGAGACCAGTTCAAGATTGAAAAGAACAAATTCCACATTGGTGGGAGGAATTGTCTTTTGAAATACGAGATGTTTCATATCTCTTTGTTGTAGCCTAACATTCTTACAAATCTCAGAATGTCCTCGGAGGTTGGTAGCTCGTCATAATGCTCAATTTCGAGCTCTCGATATCTCCCATTATACCGTGACTGTCCTCGTCGAATTCGCAGTTTTGCCAGTATTGTTGAACGTATTTGAGTGGAACTTTGGGTTTACCAGTATTGTTGAACGTATTTGAGTGGAACTTTTGGGTTTACCAGTGTGAGAGCAGGTAGTAGAATGCAGTTTTTGAAAAATTCAATCATTATCCCATATCTGTCATCATAGAGGGTGTTTTTGAGCTCGATCATGTGATTATTGGGTTTCATGGGGAGAAAGATGATAGTTTTACCGTCTGCGCCCGTGGATTGAATGCGGCTATCGTTGTTGCCGGATTCGTGGGAAGCGGAGGATGCCATTGCTATGGAAGTTTGTAGGTTATGTTGTGTTCGTCAAAAAGCTGTTTGCAGGTTTTGAAGGCATTAAGATGGTAATGGTGGAGAAAAAGAGTATTTATAGTGTAGATGGGTGGGGTGGTCGGGAAGAGAAGGGAAATGTTTCTTTGATTATTATAATGTAATAATCATGAAAAAATATGGCGGTTTGGGTTTTGTATGATGGGATTGGAGGAACGTGAACCGTATTGATAGTACATGCCATAAATGAATGTGGACACGTGTCACGATGGGGTTTGGGAGGGAAAAAGAATGAAGCAGCAAAAGGGACAACCTGTTTTGTGTCAGGCACGTGGTTTGAGTGACGTCATAAATGATTTGAAATGAGTATTCATTTCAAATAGCTTGGTGAAGACGTTTCCCAAAAAAAAATCTCATCTAATTGTAAGATTAATACTAATTACGAAGTTTTAGTCTTCTAAAAACCCTTGTTGTATAGTTTTTAGTCACAAAAGCTGCAATTTTGTATAATCTTAAAAATTTGTTTCAATTAAGATGAGTTTTATTTTTAAAAAAAAATTTGCATGGAACCAGAGGAGCTCTGGTTATTCATGACAAAATGAGTGGGTAACCAGAGGAGCTCTGGTTAAGCATGATAAATTGGGTGGGTAACCAGAGGAGCTCTGGTTAAGCATGATAAATTGGGTGGGAAACCAGAGGAGCTCTGGTTTTAATGTCAAATGAGACAAGTAAAAATGTTGGATTTGCTTGATATAGAGAATTTGGTTGACAAACCAGAAACTCTGTTGAAATGTAGCAATCAATGTTTATAAATCCAGAGGAGGTCTGGTAATGTAATCATATGTAGCATTTTATAAAACCAGGGGTTCTAGATAGTGGAACCAGAGGCTCTGGATAGAAAATGCAAGTTTACAAATGTAAACTTTTGCTCCCCCTCAAAGGATGCAAGTATAAATGAATGAAACATGAGACCAGAGGGGCTCTGGTTTCAAAGATATTGAATCCAGAGGCTCTGGTCTTTAGAACCAAAGGCTCTGGTTGTGAATGATGAAAAAATGAAGTTAAATATGACCAAGTATGAAGAGCAAAGAGTCTTTGAGACCAGAGGAGCTCTGGTTGCAAAGACTTTGAATCCAGAGGCTCTGGTCTTTAGAACCAGAGGCTTTGGTTGTGAATGATGATGAGATTGAATAAAAAAATGAAGTATGAAAAGAATGTCTTTGAGACCAGAGGGGCTCTGGTTGCAAAGACGTGGAAGCCAGAGGCTCTGGTCTTTAGAACCAGAGGCTCTGGTTGAGAGTGATAAGAAAGAAAATAGAATATGGATAAGTAAAGGGATGTCTTTGAGACCAGAGGGGCTCTGGTTCCAAAGACTTTGAAATCCAGAGGCTCTGGTCTTTAGAACCAGAGGCTCTGGTTGTTTAGGAAGAAAAATGAAGTATGAAATGAAATGATCAAGATGAAATGCAAAGAATCTAAAGCCAGAGGCTCTAGTCTTTGGAACCAGAGGCTCTGGTTGAGTGAATAGAATATAATGCAAGTATGGTGGAAACCACAGGCGCTGGTCTTGGGTACCAGAGGGGCTCTGGTTTTAAAGGGTAAATAAAAACAAGTGGAAAACAAAGGAGGCCAGGGGCTCTGGTCTGTAGAACCAGAGGCTCTGGTTGAGGAAAAAGACTTGGTGAAAATAACCAAGAAATGGAGTTGAACCAGAGTTGCTCTGGTTACAAAGGAAAAATTTTGCCAATGAATCTAAGGCATTCTCAATGGCCAGAGGCKCTGGTCTTTAGAACCAGAGGCTCTGGTTTAAGATACTTAGAGAATATATGGCATTGTTATTATATCACTTATTGGCATAACCATGAGATAATGAGAATCGATGGTTAAAGAAAATTTCCTCTAAGTGGTGAGATTCAGCATACCCATCTTGCTGACTAAAAATAAAAAACATTTTTCATCAAGAGGTATTGTAAAAATGTCAGCAAGTTGAATCTCAGTTGGAACAAAGTACATTTCTATGTTACCTTTTCAACATTGTCTTTTAGAAAATGGTACCTTACATCGATGTGCTTGGTCTTGGAATGTTGTACTGGGTTTGCAGAGATTGCTATGGCACTCTTGGAGTCATAGAGGATTGGGATTTTGTCATAATTAAATCCATAGTCCTTAAGCTGAGTCTTCATCCAAAGAACTTGTGAACAACAACTAGCAGCAGCAACATATTCTGCTTCTGCTGTTGATGTTGATACACAATTTTGTTTTCTGGAAGTCCAACTTACTAGCTTGTCCCCCAGGAGTTGACAGCTTCCAGACGTACTCTTTCTGTCAAGCTTGCATCCTGCATGATCTGCATCTGTGTAGGCTATTAGATCAAAGCCAGAGTCCTTTGGATACCAGAGACCCAATGAAGGAGTTCCCTTAAGGTGTCTAAAGATCCTCTTGACTGCAGAAAGATGCGATTCTTTGGGATTCGCTTGATATCCTGCACAAAGACATGTGGCAAACATAATATCATGTCTACTAGCGGTTAGATACAGGAGGGATCCAATCATGGCTCTATAGGTTGTTACATCTACAGATTTGCCTGATGGATCAGCAAATAACTTAACTCCTGTAGCCATSGGAGTTCTCATCGATGATGAATTTGAGACAGTATTTTTGTAAAAGATCAGTCACATATTTGGACTGGTTTATGAAAATTCCTTCTGGAACTTGTTTTATTTGAAGACCAAGGAAGAAACTGAGTTCTCCCATCATACTCATCTCAAAATTTGCTTTTCATCATCTCTGAGAATTTTTCGCAATGTTTTGCATTTGTAGAGCCAAATATAATATCGTCCACATATATTTGAACAAGTAAAATATCACCTTTGTGCTTCTTTTTGTATCGATTGTACCTTTTTCGAAAAGCCATTGTCGATGAGGAAGGTAGATAGAGTGTCATACCAAGCTCTGGGTGCTTGCTTGAGCCCATATAGAGCTTTGTCCATAAAATAAACATAATCTGGATGCTTTGAATCTTCGAACCCAGGAGGCTGCTGCACATAGACTTCTTCTTGTAGTTTACCATTGAGGAAGGCCGACTTGACATCCATCTGATARACTTTAAWKCCCTTATGTGCTGCATAGGCTAGAAACATTCTGATTGCTTCAAGTCTTGCAACCGGGGCGAATGTTTCATCGTAGTCAATGCCTTCTTCCTAGTAATAGCCTTTTGCAACAAGCCTGGCTTTGTTCCTTATG
>NC_037539.1:34156098-34157062 GCF_001531365.2 Cynara cardunculus var. scolymus
TTGACTCATGTCCAGAGATCACTTCTTCATCGAATATGTCTTCAAATAGTTGAGCTAGCTCTGATTCATTGGGTTTGCTCAGYGATRAATCAGATGCTCTTCTTTGAGGCGCGAGTTCTGAACTGTTGTATTTAGAAGTCCTTTGGATAGAGTCATCGAAGGACACATTGATGCTTTCAATGATGATTCTGGTCCTTTTGATGTAGACTCTGTACGCTTTGGCGGTTAGAGAATATCCCAAAAAAATTCCCTCATCATCTTTCTTGTCGGATTTGCCAAGATATTCTCTATCGTTGAGTACAAAGCATTTGCACCCAAAGATATGAAAATATTTGACATTCGGTCTTCTGTGATTGACAAGCTCATATGGGGTGTTCTGGTGTCTCTTGTTGATGATGGATCGATTTTGGGTGAAGCATGCGGTAGAAATTGCTTCATCCCAAAAGGATAGTGGTAACTCCGATAAAGCAAGCATGGTTCTTGCTGCTTCCACAAGGGTTCGATTCCGTCGTTCGACCACTCCATTTTGTTGTRGAGTTCTTGCTGATGAAAAGTTTTGTGTAATGCCTTCACTGAAGAGATAATCATCAATGATGGCATTTTTGAATTCAGTCYCATTATCACTACGAACCTTCACCAATTTTTGTAGGAGAAGAACTTGTAGTCTTTTCATCACTCCAATTAGTAGGTCTGGAACTTCGGATTTCTTCTTTACGAATTCAACCCAAGTGTATCGGGAGTATTCATCGACCAATACCAGCATGTACTTCTTTCCTGACAGGCTCTTGGTTGATATTGGTCCACAGAGGTCTATGTGAAGCATATCCAGTGGTTTAGTGCAGGAAGTCTCTGATTTAGTCTTATGTGATGCTCTTTTTAGTTTTCCCATCTCACATGCTGAACATAGATGACCTTTTTCAAATTTGAGAGAAGGAATTCCTTTGACCAGATTCTGTGTGGCTAG
>NC_037539.1:34157162-34158521 GCF_001531365.2 Cynara cardunculus var. scolymus
CAAGTACAACCAAATATGTGAAGAAAGCTTATGGAAGGCTTTCGTCCATGGAAGAGTTCATAGGCTGTCTTCTTGAATCTTTTCACGATCAGCGATTGGTTTTGAGTGAAAYAAGATGTGTTGACAGCTTCAGCCCAGAATTGAGTTGGAAGACGAGATTCGYTGAGCATTGATCGAGCAGCCTCAATGATTGTTCGATTTTTTTTTTCAGCGACCCCGTTTTGTTGTGGAGTTCTCACAGAGGAAAAGTTGTGAGAAATTCCCTTGTTATCAAAGAAGTTATCCATAGTGCTGTTTTTGAATTCAGTGTCATGGTCACTTCAAATAGATCGTACTTTAACATTGTTTAGTACTTATATTTTCTTGATAAATGAAATAATTTCTTCAGGTGCTTCGTCCTTGGATCTTAGAAAGAATACCCAAGTGTACCTGGCATACTCATCAACAATGACGAGTGTAAACTTCTTTCCAGCTAGGGATTGCACGTTGATTGGACCAAAGAGATCCATATCCAATAGCTGAAGAGGTGCAGTCACTGAAGAGATTTGTTTCGACTTGAAACTAGCTCTTGTGTGTTTTCTTTTTTCACAAGCTGCGCAAAGAGATTCCTTTGCAAATGAGTGTTGAGGAAGACCAGTGACTAGATCATTTCTAGACAGCTCGCTGAGTGTCTTGAAGTTGAGATGAGATAGTCGTTTGTGCCATAACCAGTTGACATCTGATGAGGCTTTAGAGAAGAAACAACCATTCTCAGTTAGAGAAGAATTCATCAGCATTAAAGGCCATCATGCAGACGTAGGCTTTATCTTCTTCATCAGAAAATGATTCAGCCTAGTCATGCTCTTTAGCAACAAGACCTTTAGACTTGTACTGGTTTTTCTTCATCTTCTTGTACTTCTGCTTCAGTTTAGAGTACTTCTCATCTACGGTTCTGAAGGAGGAAGGATCTTTAGAGGATGGCGTCACAGTCTTCTTCGATCTACATTCACCTGCAAAGTGTCCAGGCCGGTGACAATTATAGCAGACAACTGAAGCCTTGTCTATTCTTTCAGACTTTGGCATCTCCTTAAGGGATAGCTGAGGAGATCTGCGGAAATTACTCTTATTGGCAAACCTCCTAAATGACTTAGTTAGGAGGGCCAAGGACTCATCAAAATCTGTTAAAGCAGATTCTGGAATGTCCTCAGAATAGTCCATCTCCGTGATGACCACGGGAGGTAGAGAAGAAACAAAAGGAGTAGAAGTATCAACTGAAGAAGATTCAGAGATCAAAGCTAAAGGAGAGCTTCTCATTTCCTAGGATTCTTTTACAAGATTCCTTTTCAGTTGACGAGATTGCTCATGGTTAAGCAGAATCCC
>NC_037539.1:34159991-34165539 GCF_001531365.2 Cynara cardunculus var. scolymus
TGTCTCTGAGATTTACAAAGCAAGTTCTTCAGCGATCACTGAACATACTCAGTGTCTGATCGCTGAAACTGAAAATACAGAAACAAAATTACATCGATAGATAAAAGGGATTATCATCAAATCACTGAGAGAGAGGATCAACAGTAATGGTACTAGACTGCGGGTGTTAACATTGGGAAATCGAGTAATAGAAGCACAAGTCATATTTGGAAGCAATATTGGAAGATGTACATTCATTCCAAGAATGTCCTTAACACCTACAGACAAAAGGATACCATTCAAATTTCAAATGAGACAGTTTCCAATTGTTGTATGTTTTGCCATGACCATTAATAGGAGCCAAGGACAATCATTATCAAAAGTTGGTTTATTTCTAAGACAACCGCTCTTCATGCATGGTCAGTTATATGTTGCTTTATCCAGAGTCAAAAGCAAGCAAGGTTTGAAAGTACTAATTATGAAAGATGATGGCATTATTGACAGTAAAACAACCAATGTTGTATACAAAGAAGTGTTTAGTAATATATGATACATTGTTCTTATTTTATTAATGGTTTACATATTTAACTTTTTTTTGTTCAATTTATATTGTGTTATAAATATTGTTTTACAACTTCATCTTATTAGTTCATATTATTATTAATTCTTAAAAGGCTTATTTTTCATTTATACTTTGCATTATAATTATCCGACCATAGAGGATCTGCATGTGCTACGTAAATTCTCTCACCCGGACTCCGTCCTTCATACAGAGCTTTAGAGAGGGACTGCATATACTACGCAGAGTCTCTGACCAAATTTCCATAATTCATATAGAGCTTTAGAGAGGTACTGCAGAAACCATGCAGGACCTCTATGCATGATTCCATGCTTCATGCAGAGCTACACAGCAGCTCTGCATCTACAATGCAGAACCTCTGTGCATAGAAAAATTATACAAACTTGTGGCGTTTGCTAATTTTACCAATTAACTCTTGAAAAGAGCTTCACACTTATAACCAGATTGGTCTTCTTGATTTAGAAGTCTTGCAACGCTGGATATTGTCCGTCGTAAACTCTGGAGGATTTCGTAGACCTTGTGTTTGTCAAGCCTGATTTCGTCCTTCATACAGAGCTTAACAGAGGTTCTGCACGTGCTTTGCAGTCGATGTGAACCAGACTACGTGTTTCATGCAGAACTGCACAGAGGTTTTGCATTTAAGTCTTGAAAAATAGTTCTGTCTCTTCACGTAATGCGTCGATGATCTGTCTCTTACTCTGAAGATGACTTTCAGACTTGTACCTGTAAATAGTTTCCGTCATCATCTTTGCAAACTTTTTTATGCTTGTGTCCTTCACGCTTGCCTCCGTCCTTCATGCAGAGTTTCATAGAGGTTCTGTACTTGTCTTGAGTAACAGTTCTCTCTTTGCATGTACTACCTAGAACCTATGATTCCCTTTGTTTGTCTCATACAGAGGTATAAAAAGAATCTGCATGTACTACGCAGCGCTGCATACTGAATCTACATTGTTCGTCTCCATTTAGAAGTTTTTCTGATCATCGAAGGACAAGTCGTTCTTTGTATATGTAACATTTAATTCTCGAGTAAGAGCATCTTTATATCAAAAAATTAATCGCACTTACACATTTGTTTAAGTTTATAAATTACCTCCGATTTTAATTGTTTATAAAATACATATCAGTTTCGCTTAATTTTTATCATTAACCCATGTAATACACGGGTCCGAACCTAGTATATATATATATATATATATAACTTTATATGATACAATGAATCAATTTCCTTAAAAATTAAAATTTTTATTGTAGATTAATAAAAATAAAACTCAATATATATATATATATATAACTTTATATGATACAATGAATCAATTTCCTTAAAAATTAAAATTTTTATTGTAGATTAATAAAAATAAAACTCACTCTATTTTCAATCAATATTATTTTCATTTTCATTTTCATTAAATCACTTGAACAAAACCACTACTAAATATGTCAACCAAACCTACTCATTGCCACAAATCAGAATATATAATAAAAAAATAAGTAAAATTATTTTCAAATTTTTATTTAATCATTCTTTTCCTTGTATTTTTCGTTTTTAATATTATAATTTAATTATTTATACTATTTTATTAAACAAATTTAGCAAAAGTTTTAAAATTCTAAATGACCAAAATACCCTTTATACTCATTTTTTCATTTTTTCACTTTTTCACTTTTTCACTTTTTCACTTTTTCACCCCCTTCTCTCCTCACATACACCCACCCTCTCACATACACTCATACACACACCCTCTCAACCGATTTTTTTAAAATTATAATTTTAAATTTACACTTTATGTCCCTATAATTAATTAATTAATTTACTTTATGTCATTTACTTTTAAATGTTTCATTTTAAACATTTATCAAATTAACATACATAAACGTATATCAATTAAAACATGTTTAAAAAATACATTTTTATTTTAACAAGTTACACTATTATAATCGTCTCGTTAATACCTTCGAAATGAGTCCAATATTGAATAATTTTTGACTTAATTATATTTATATATTATATATACTGTGAAAAAATATTTTTAATATTTACGATTTATATTTTTATAGTTATTTATTTATATATATGTTATATATTTTGGGGTTAGGCTATCCAAATTGCACTGTATAATATGTTTTGATTTAATATGTTCTTGGGTTTTTTTGAAATATATATATACATGTATTAATTCAACCTTAATCTGAGTTTTTGACAAGAAAGAGGGTAAACAGTTGAAATTTCATTCTAAAACTCATCTTTTTTTGTCTTTTCATGGCTTATGATCTGTCAAATTTATAGTTTTTTTTTTGTTTTGAGTGTTTATCTTAAAACTCAAGTTTCTTGGCTCTTTGTTCTTGGTGTAAATCGAACACATTTGTGGAGTCGTTTAAATATGTTGGATTTTAATATATTGGATTTTAAACTGTCATACAATTTTTTTCATCGATAGTCTGTAATTGGAACCATAACTCTTATTTATTCAAATTGTATTAATATGTAAAGACCAAGTGTAACCTATATCATCGTTAAATCTTATCTTATAAAATCAGTGGAACTTCAAAATCGTTAAAATTCATGGCTCCCACCGCATTGCACGGGCACACAACTAGTATAGGGATAAAATGTCGGTAGGTGAGATGGATTTAAAGACAAGATGCTCAAATTTTGTTTTWATAATTATTCCATGATGAAATTCTTAATTTAAGTTCATTAAAAAAAATGCTAAACTTCAAAAACTTCAATTTTATCTGATTAATTATTAATTGTATTTCATTTAAATAAGGATAAATCATATACATCCTCTTTTATGATTAAATTATGCATTTAAAATTTAAAAAGTAAATCTTGAAATTGATATGTGTAAAGGAAATTTTAGTAAGCAAAGTGCATTTAGCCCATTATGAGATAGTATTCAAAACGATCTATTAAAACGTAGGGTACGAATGAATACATTGATTTAGGTGATACAGAAAGTGATGATGTTTTTTCTTTTGGGAAAAAGGACGTAACCCCATAAACTTTTTATTTAAAGAAAGTGATGGTGTTGCTGAGAGCTTCGAGAAATTCGTGTCAAAGTCATCATCGAGACCAAGAAAATTAGGTTTGTAGATCAATTTTGGACTATAATATTGACTTCTGCAAGTATGTCACTTTTTTCGTCCCAAAATAAGTATCAATATTACTATTTTTATTTTGCCGTAAAATAATTGTCAGCTTCTAAAAGTAAATGTCTATTTTCCCGTTGTATCCTTAATTATGAAAATGAGAAAAGTCCTCTTTCTGTCTCTCGCTCTCTCTCTCTCTCTCTCTCTCTTTATAATTAAGGGTAAAAGTGTCTTACTATTAATTAAAAAATGTAATAATTATACATTTTTAAGATGATATTTTTTTTTTGTTATAAACATTAATTATGGGACAAATTACATGTTTATRTATTCTTAAAAATCATCAACTATAATAGAAATATACTTTAAAAAAAACTAAAATAGAAATAACAWATTACGTRGGCAAAACAATATTTTGACTTTTTATTGTGTCACTTTGACAACGTGGCAAACCTACATTTCGAAGTAAGTATAAATTTTCATACCATAAAATTATTAATTTATATGGGGTTTGTTTTTTAAGAGGTATGAAAATTTAAAGTCTGATGTTTGATTTTATTTCTGATTTATAGAAGGTGGTGTTGAAGTTTAAAATTTGGATCAGTAAAATTGTTTGTTTTTACATCTGAAGTCTGAATCAGTCAAACTAATGCAAAAATATAAAATAATTTTTATAAAAATATAAAAGATAAATAATTTTTACAAAAGTATAAATGATAAATAGTTTTTGCTAACAAATCTCTTCCAGCCGCCAAATATGAACCATTTGATATAGGGTGAATTAGAATTAAAAAGTATTAAGAGATACGTTTACCACTTAATTTTCAAAGGACATTTAGAGATTTTAAGCTTTTATTTTAAAAATAAAAAAACACTATTAATATCCAAACGTCTGAACGAATCACACTTCAGAAGTATAAATAAAAAAATTTGAAAAAATAAACAGACGCTTAATTAATCAGTTATTTATGCTTTGTTGTTTTACATAAAGAGGCAAATTAAAATTCAAATATCCAATGGAATTATAAATATTAGTTTAATTAATAATGTTTCTTTACTAAAACATTTTATTTTGATAACAAGGTGTCTCGCCTAACTGGCTGGAAATTCTACATTCTACAATTTTTAAAATACGGCTTGCTCTCAGCTTTTGGACCCTTGGCCTGCTTAGAAGTGGATTTGAACTCGCACAAGCTGTCGAGGATGATGAATGATCCTATGGGCTCTTTTCCCGCGTGCTCCTGTTACGCGATTGGTGTTATATACAAAAGTTCTTCGTCGAGACTATCCATATTCCGATTGACCAATTCGCACAATATCCAATCCAGATTTGAGAGGCACCGGATCCTATCCTCATTGAGCTACCTGACATTTTCGTTCAAATATAGGCCAGTTGCTTGGTTATGAACTTGTTATTGGTGATAGCAGCAAGCCAGGAAGAAGTTCTCACCAGTAGATTGAACTTCTTCCTGATGATGGGAAGCACTCATCAGTTCATATGCTAAAATAAAGTATTTTTCTAATAAAATAGCTTATTTAAACCATGGAACTATCACAAACCAGACAATTTAATCAAAAAACTTAAAATAGAGTGGAAAATATTCAATATGTTATGACGGCGTCAAATAGAAAAGTGGTAAATTGAGATGAGTTTTTTGATAATTAATCACATAACATAATGCCAAATATAATTGAAATTAATTTGGGAAAATCTTGATGTTATATCCATAATTTGTAGACAACCATGTGATGTAATGATTAGTTGATGAAATAAATAGAATTAAGGTTCTAAGTGGTGTGAGAGTATCGGGAATATCAAATCTCAAACCTTAAAAGTCGCGACAATGTTATAACATTTTTCAATGCATGACCTAACACGACAACCGTAATGGTAGTTGG
>NC_037539.1:34166384-34167894 GCF_001531365.2 Cynara cardunculus var. scolymus
TGGTGGTGGTGGTGGCAATGAACGGTGGTGGTCTATGGACGACGATGGTTGTGGATGTGGTGGAGGAGGTTGTTGTAGTAGAAGAGAAGGTGGAGGTGGCCAACGGTGGTAGTGGCGATGGATGGTGGTGGTAGGTGGTCGATGGTGGTTGTAGAGGTGGTGATAGACGGTGGTAGTCGATGGTCAAGGGTGGTGGTGGAGGGGGAGGTCACCGATGGTGGCTACCAATGGTGGCAGCGACTAGGGGTGTAAATGATACGAGACAACTCGCGAGCTACTCGAGATCGACTCGGTCAAAACTCGGTCAACACTCGACACGAATAGGCTCGGCTCGAACTCGAGCTTGTCTCGATATATTAACGAGTCGAGTCAAGCTACACAGTACTCGACTCGAAAAGCTCGTGAGATACTCGATTATTTTATATATAATTAGTTTTAAAATATAATCAGTTTTTATGATAAAATTTGTAAAATATAAATAATAAAAATGTCCTACATTTTTAAATATTTAAACAAAATTATGCATTTTTTTAATTATAACACGAATCAATTATTATTTTTATTAAAATCAAAATTAAAAAAAAGACAAAGAAAAACTATAAAAAAAGGTTAGTGAAATTGTCCCGCATTGGAAGAAAGATGGTAAAGGAAGGGACAAAAAAATGTTATAAAAAGATAGGGAGGTGAATGTAATTTTTAACTTTGTCATTTTGATGATGAAGTTTGAAGTTGATCATTTAGTTTTGTAAAAACTAAGAGAACACATTTAAGTTTTAAAATTTATAAGAGAAAAATCCTAAAATTTCATAAATTTGAATGGATGAGCTTGGTTCGAGTTTGATTCGAGTTCGAGCTCGAGTTTGAGCTTGATTCGAGTTCGAGTTCGAGCTTGAGAAATAGTTATCGAGTTCGAGTCGAGCTTTGCTTTTTACTACTCGCGAGTTTTCGAGTCGAGTTCGAGCATGGAAATTCGGTTTCAAGTTGGAGTCGAGTACAGTGATACTCGAGCTCGACTCGCATCATTTACACCCCTAGCAGCGACTGCAACTAGCGGTCATGACCACTAAAACAAATACCATGTTAAGGTTATATATCAAACGAGAATTAGTTAGTTTTATTTTAGTTTCTATCTCATTCTTGTCCCATCTTGTTCCACATATTTTGGTGGAAAAAAAAAGCCTTTTTTGTCCCACATTGTCCCACCTTGTTGCAGTTCTTGTCCCTGTCCCATATCACACCAAACATGGGATAGTGAGTTATTGTCCTGGCCCGTGCCAAACGTGGGATATTGAGTTTTGCCCCATCGTGTCATGTCATGTTCTGTTCCATCCCATGTACCAAATGCAACCTTTAAGTCTATTAAAGGGACCTGGGATGATGCGGTTACACCGTCTATGTCGGATTTTCTGTTTGCAGCCAAACTTACTGTGAGTGAGGTGAATTATATGATTCGACCAAGTTTAGATGAGGAAATTCAGAAGGCAATGTTTGATATTGGAAGTGATCGAGC
>NC_037539.1:34169499-34188390 GCF_001531365.2 Cynara cardunculus var. scolymus
ATATATATATATATATATATATATATATATATATATATATACCACAATCAAATTAATCTTCTAACCATCTCTCCGAACTTAACCCAAAAGTCACTAGAATCGCAAATACCTAGGTCAACAATTATTGCAAACCCACTAAACGACAAAAACCAATTTTTGGGCCACCAGTCTGCAACTATTACGGATTCGGGCCAGAACCAATTTTCCTATGAAGGTGGACACTTACGAATCTAGCATTATGGATCCAAGGAAAATGGTTTTTGGGCCGCATCTGTAATAATTACGAAGCTGTGGTTACGTACCTGGTCCAAAAACTCTAAAATTTTGTCGTAGTGACTTTTGAGTTAAGTCCGGACATAAATAGTTATGAGGTCAATTTTATTGTAGAATATGATCATTTGAGTCAATTTATATATATATATATATATATATATATATATATATATATATATATATATTAGACAAATATTTGGTGTGGAGTAATTAGATGTAATGATCTATAGAATCAAAGATATTACAAAAACTAATTCCATCATTCATACCATACCATACCACACCATACCATAGGATTCTTGTAACATTCACTTGCTTTTCTTGCTCATAGACTTTGATTTTTTCATTTTCTTTCCCTTTTCGTCAAAACTACTCCAACCATACCCAATTGGCACGGCAAACGGATCTACTACTTGATCCATTGTCTTTTGTTGCACCCTATTCGTCAATGTTCCAGACCGACTACCATTCCTTGACAACCACGACGATGAAGCAGAAACGGAAGCACGTCGCGTTCCTTTCTCCTCCTCCTCATCGTCATTGTTTCCTCCACCACTAAAAAGTTGACGTGGACTTGAAAAGGGTGTAAAAAATTGTTCCTCCGGTGGTTGGAGCTCAACAAACTTGGTAAATGTTATCAACACTCGTACGGTTGGCACCACCGGAATCGCCACCTTCAAATCCAACAACCATAGAATCAAAAATTTTCATTTAACTAAACAATTACGCCTTACTCGGTAACTAAATACTTATCATCTCTTTCCATGTAACAGATGTCTACACAAACGATCTTATTGTGCTATTTTGTTGTTCTTTATGCTGACAAGGCTCTTAGCAGATATAAAACACTTGTACTAAGTTATTTTCAATAATAGAGAATCTTAATTGATAAAGTTAAGTGATGGAAAAGAAGGCTTTAGTCAATGTAATGTAGGCACCACACTACTACTATATGTTTGTAAGATCAAAAAAGGGAAAGTTGGTGATGGTGAAATAACTTTAAACATGTCTAGGGAGGGACATATAGATTCATAACAATGGACCCCACTCAAAGTACTTTGATTTGTGAACTATCTTTTTTTGGGAAAGACCAATTAAAGCTGGAATTCAGCATTACTACTAGTAAAAGGTGGTGCTTAATTATGTTGAATCAAATAAACATATTAAGATAAAAGACACAAACTGTGTTTAATGACCTCATTTTATGTACCATGTTATATCTGTTAGGGCCCACCATCCATCAAGATTTTCTTGCTCACATTTTGATTCTAATCCTTCCCTTCAAAAACAATATATCATACCCTTTTCCCAGATTGCATTACATAAAATAAACTTGGAATCGTCCGGGTAAGACTCTTGATCCTTGTTTCGTTCTTACCGGGTAAGATTCTTGGTCCTTAATATATTCATCCAGTGAGGTAATGTGACTTGATAAACGTTTATCCAGTAAAAACAAACAATCTATTTTGATGGTCGAAAATGTTAGTTAATTAAATTGTGCGTGAAGACCGAAACCATCTCTACAGCTAAATAAATAATCAAATAAAATAATTTAAAAATGAATTATATGATTTTTTTTATGCACAGCACAGGTACTCATGAGAACTATTGGATCACGCATGGCTATATGTTCTGAGATGGTATCAGTTGTAAAGGGTCCCATTTTAGGCTTTAATTTTATTTTGTCTTAATTGTAGCAAAAGTGTTTTTAATTAATAATAAAAATATAAATTATAAAAGTGCCTAAATCCAAAACAGAAGCAAAATCCAAGCAGGAGACTCGGACCCCATATAAGATCTGTTATATGTAAAATGACGAGTTTAGCCCTTACCTTTACCGGAAACGTGCCTTGTGGGAACTTGGTCGTCAGCAACTCCCTCATCCGTCTAACGGCTTTTACTTTGTTAGCTAAGATGTCCAGTAACGGCAGTAGCTCTTCCGTTTGTAACGGAAAGTGTTCCGTTAACCAAACTGACGGACGTAACGTCTTCACGTACTCTTTCTCTTTCGTCTGCGGTTGTACCACCGGTAACGGCGGCATAGGAAGGGGCGGAGGTGCACGTGGACGTCGACGGCGTTCTGGTATGATGTCCACGCTTTTCCGGGATACCGACACCACTTCTCTGTCTCCGCTGACGAAGCTACTGTGCCTCCGGCGATCGGAGACGCTGAACCGTGGATTTTCGGCGACAAGAAATCCATCATCGGAGTCTTCTTCGAGCTCTAGTGGCATGATCTGTTCACTTCCGGCGATGTCGACATCACCAGCGGCGATTTTGCGTGATCGGAAACTGAAATGTACGTTGTGTATCTCGTAAACCCTAGCTTTCCACTCTCCTACGCTTTCGATCTTCTCTTGCCTTCTCCAATTAGTCCGGGCAAATAATTCCGCCTTGGTCACGTCCATGCCCGGCCGGTAAACGCTCGTTTGAGCACAAAATCCGGCGATGTCGGTATCGCTTAACGGAGATCCGGCATTCTCAAAGGCGTCGAAGATTTTACGGTCGTCATGATTGAGAACGAGCAAGGAACCAGACGGAATATCTAAGCTCTGATCACCATCTCCAAGGAAGAGAAAACTCTGATTTGCTCGTTGAATTTTCAAGCCGTCGTAGCCAGCAAGCGAAGTATCGGCTCGTAAATTACCATCTCGCTTCCAGATCTTGTACGTGTCTGAGGGAGCAATTTTCCCAACGAAGGGAACAATAGAGCTCTCGAAGTGAAACGAGATCTCCATATAGAAATCACGCATACGTCGGAGGACGGCAAGGAGCCGGGGAAGACGACGACGCCACTTGGACCAGGCAGAGACGTGATGGTACTGGACGAGTATCGCAACAATGTCCGTACACCGCCGACACACAGCCTCCTGCAAAGCATTCCATCCATCTGCGTTCTGTAACGATACGTCAGCACCGGCGTTGGCAAGTGTACGTGCAGCAAACGCGTCATTGGTCCTGACAGCTAGGTGTAACGGAGTCTCCCTCTTGGGATTGTCACGCCGATCGAGTACGGCGGAGATTTGATCGGAAAGCTTCTCTTGGGTTAACGAGTCTGACTCAGAGTGAATCCTAGTCGGGTCGGCTAGCCGGGGCAAAGAGGATACGATACGTGAAAGGGTTGTATGATCACCTAGAGCAACGGCATAGTGGACAGGGCTGTTGGAGTAATGTTCAGGTTTAATCGTCTCCGGTGACACCTCCTTGGCCGGCGGTAAGGGTTTGGACATTTTGATGTTCTGTAAAATCATAGACTTGGAAACAAGGAAATGGAAATGGCAGTTTCATCTTTTTGACTAGTATCCAATCGGCGCGCCTTTTCATAATTTCCTACACACAAGTGAGTATAAAATTTTAAATTATTAATTATTAATTATTAAATAAATATGTAAACAACACACATTCTCTCTTTTTAGTCCTTTAATTGTTTATTTTTTCTTTAACTTTCCAATTTTGGAAGAAAATTAAAGAAAAAGATATAAAAACGAATTTAATAGTGTTTTTGAAACGTAAAGAACAGAAAAATAATTGTTTTTATTTTTATTTTGAATATTTAATAAATTGAATCAATTATTTAAAATGTGATAAGACTTAACAGTAAACTTTTGAAACCGTAAATTTTGAAAATTCAGAGAGCAGGTTCGCAATTACAAAGGTAGATATTGTGGACCTAGGTTAAGTTTGTAAAAAAATTTGTCGTTTGGCTTGCCGTTGCAGACCAATGACTATTTTCGTAAAAATGGGAAGAAAATGGCTAAGAGGTCAAACCAGTCCTCAAAATGGTTATTGTAATTAATTTCTCTAAGACTTAACAAAAAAAATTATATTGAAATAGGATATAAAATTAAAATTGGAAATTTGATTAAAAATTAGTAACAATTATTAAGAACTAGTTGTGTACTCGCGCAATGCGGCGGGAGCCATGAATTTTAACGATTTTGAAGTTCCACTGGTTTTATAAGATAAGATTTAACGATGATATAGGTTACACTTAGTCTTTACATATTAATATAATTTGAATAAATAAGAGTTATAGTTCCAATTACAGACTATCAATGAAAAAAGTTGTATGACAGTTTAAAATCCAATATATTTAAATCCAACATATTTAAACGACTCTACAAATGTATTCGATTTACACCAAGAGCAAAGAACCAAGAAACTTGAGTTTTAAGATAACATTCAAAACCAATAAAGAAAACTACAAATTTGACAGATCATAAGCCATGAAAAGACAAAAAAAGAAGGGTTTTAGAATGAAATTTCAACTGCTTACCCTCTTTCTTGTCCAGAAACTCAGATTAAGGTTGAATTAATACATGTATATATATATATATTTCAAAAAAACCCAAGAACATATTATACAGTGCAATTTGGACAGCCTAACCCCAAAATATATAATATATATATATATAAATAAATAACTATAAAAATATAAATCGTAAATATTAAAAATATTTTTTCACAGTATAATTGATATACGATTATGTATGTTAATTTGATAAAGGTTTAAAATGAAACATTTAAAAGTAAATGACGTAAAGTAAATTAATTAATTAATTATAGGGATATAAAGTATAAATTTAAAATTATAATTTAAAAAAAAAAATCGGTTGTGAGAGGGTGAGTATATGTGAGGGGGTGGGTGTATGTGAGGAGATGAAGGGTGAAAAAGTGAGTATAAATGATATTTTGGTCATTTAGTATTTTAAGACTTTAAGACTTTTGCTAAATTTGCTTAATAAGATATTATAAATTAATCTTTTGCCAATTAGGGCCTATTTGGTTTTTTTCCATTAAAATTTATATGAATAAATTTGTCTGTATTGATAAAGGTGTATATACAATATAAGATACATTGTTGTACTGAATAAACAGTCTGAATGTCATAAATGACTAAAATCAATAGATCCAACCAAAATTTGTAGTCAGCAATAAAATGTTCATGCTACCCAAAAATCCAAATTAAAAGATTGAAAGAAAAACATGAGTTCATTTATTCAAATCGAGACCCAATGTTGGATTTAGAACAAGACACCACAAAATGAGATCAACTGAGTCAAAAGCTTCATCACCAAAGCCAAAAAAGAACACCACATTTGATTGTAGGACAAAACAAAAAGAAACGTCATGTAGAAAAAGAAGAAACACTGCCATGCCCTACATAGCAAAATAATCATCATTTCCTTGCGTTTACCCACACCACAGGGAGAAACTGTAGGTCACAAGAACAAATAGGGTTTTTCTAAGAAGAAGATGAGAGTGTTAATTCGAAGATGAGAGCATCAATGTGTGAACTCGATTGGAAGTGCGTCTTTTTTGAAATAGGGTTTTGTCTTTATTGCAAAGGACTCAGTTTCTAACTAACAGATTAACCATCGGCTAAGCAAATAAGTCACAACCGAACTACTTTTTATAGATGAGCGAACAAGTCATAACTCTTATACAACCTGTTAAAGTCCTTACAAACAGCCCCTTACTCTTTAATAAGTGTTTATCTCTGATGATAAAAAAAAGTCTTGTAAAAATCCATTAATAGGTTGCGAATCGAAAATGCTTTTAGACATGGTTTGCTTCCCATGGTCCACGATTAACCAGGTATTGCATCTCAACCTTGTGGACGGTTTTTTAGCGGAAGCGGTTATTAGAAAGTTGGCACAAGCACAACTTAGGATGATTTAGTTCGTGTTGTGTTGGATTACAGATTTTATGTTCAATGAAAATAACTGTAAACCAGATAGATCCATATGAAAAATGGTTGTTCGGTTGATAAAATCATAGATTTATTAATGGAATTTTAATGATGATTCAGAATCAAACGACAGTCTTTAACTCGTCATGTCCACTTTGTTAGTGCAACCTTGGGGAGAGGATAAACCGTCACTATTATGGTTCTTTAAATGGTAATACAAAACCGTCATTACATGATATAGTAAAAAATAACTAACTTTTTAATACCATCATTAGATTTGAAATTTCGAGTTTTTATATTTTCAAGATTTATTTTCAAAAATATTTGATTTTATTTCTAAAAGCCATAAAAAAAAACAATACAAATTTTTGTTGAGAATGTCCCTATTTTATAAAGTATCTCTCAATATAAAACACATATACATTTTATAAAAACAAGTTTTACAAAAACTCTTATGAGATTTATTTTATAAGACATTTTAAAATTAATTCATCCAAATCGATATTTAAGTTTAGATACCACTCATATCGTGTATGTCAAACCCTGAAATCTGTAAAGAACGACTAATTTAAAATTTTCAATAATACACCAATTAAAGGATAAATCCTTTTTTGTAAATTAATACTTGAATTATCTCGAATATCAAATCTAGATTTGACATCAATCGTTCATAAACCAAATGTTACATAAAGACTAGGTCAAGGTCGGGTTTTACTAAAACTCAATAAAGTCGCTATCTCCAAATGCGGAAGACGTCTTCGATTTGCTAATTACTTCTCGTACCACTAAGTAGCACTTCTTCATGGTGTCATTAATATCATTCCCAAACGAGAACCTGATGCACATGCCGACAAATAAAAAAGGTTAGACTTAACACCTAGTGAGTTCAAACAGTTTTCATTGTAAATATAAAAGCGATAAAAGTGAAAGATGTTATTTAAATCATAATTTTCAAATGAAGTGTATTTAGTATAAAACCAAATCTTTTCCAAAACCCACCATTTTTGTAATAAAAAACTCATTTATCAAAACACCCATTTATCATGAAACCAAAGCCCAGGACTCACCAAAAACATGAATGAGATTAAATGTTCAAATACTGAAAACGTGGATAAAACTCTATTATCCCAAACACCCAAGACATGGACAAGGTTCAATACCCAGTCCATAAATAATGGAAAACGCTCCATACCCAAACACACACATAAAACATGGATAATACACTTATCCGAAAATAACACCTTTTGATGATAGGGAAGACTTGTATCTATCGAATGTGGCTAACACGAAAGTAAGTCGCATTTTATGTTAGAGAGTTCCACTATGGATAACAAGATCACCAGGTTCAACCGCCCTGGATAGTCCGAGTCCTCCAACAATCCTAGTCAAACTCGTTTACTAGAAATAATAATCACTATGGCCTGACGGTCATCAAGCTCAACCACTTACAGTCAATAACTCGAGTGCTCCGAGAAGGCTTAGGTGGTCATCAAGTTTAACCACCAACGGTCTGCAAATATTTCTAGCTACAAAACAGGGATAAAGATCCCATGTAAACCAACTAACTGACTCCTATGTTTATGAATCAATTGCATTACAGTCTAAAATTACATGATCAAATTAAATGACTAACACACTCAAGCATGTAAATACATACAAGTATGCCACAACTACATATAACCCCGAAATCTTAACATATAGCAAATAAAACCAAACAAATGTCCCCAAGTCTCATCCGAGTCAAACAAAGCCAAAAACTCAACAACCCAATCGACTATACAATAAAAGTCATTAAAGCAATGAAACACATTTTACCTATGTTTATGCAAATACATGCTCCAAAGGCATGATTAATTCAAAAACCCCTCATTGGTTAGGACAAATCAATTTCCAATTAAAATCATGTCATTTATATTTACAAAATGTCTCATAACACAACAATATGCATTTTCCATACCAAAAATACATTTATCACAAAATAATCTCCACGAGATAAATCATAAAAAACCCACACTTGTGATTTATATATCGAAATGTCCAAAATATACTTCTCAATATTTTATAAAACCAAATGTGTAAAAGATGCAAATCTATCAAGAAATCAATACCATTTGCTAAATCTTAAGGTAAACATTTCAACACTCCAGTGTAAACATTTTTGGCATGTACAAAATTTTTACAAAAAACAACTTGAACTCATCTTGTTAGTTAAGTTAAATCTAGGTTCCAAACCCATCTCCAGCTTCAAAGGCGATACAAGCTTTAGATCCACAAATATACATCTCTAAAACCTTATCTGAGTCACATCCAAACCTAGAAATACACCAAAAGTAACCTCGAAAATCAGTTCTATAACAAACCTTAGTCAAAAACTAAAATCACCCAAAATACTTAAAATGGACAAAACTCATAATATGAATGATACATCAAGAGGAATGTTCTAGAAGGTTGTAATGAAAGGTTTTGACAAGAATACATATTTAGAAGGTTATAATGAATTTACAAATGGGCTTCTAAGAAAACTCTAAAATGTAGCATATAAGATCACATATAGGTAAACGCATACCCAAAGCTCTCATTGGTCACCCCATATGCATATAAGTTCGATTAACTCTTCACTAAAACAAATATATAAGCATACAAAAGAATACACAAGAATAAAGGTACTTCAAATACATATAAAGTATGATCAAAACATAGGGAAATAATTTCCATGGGGCATATAGTCATACATTGACAAGATTATAAAACATATAATCATACATCACATGGAATTGATGATCAAATCATATAATCAATGTACAAAGCTTCAAAGCATATTTGTCCAATTGATGTGATTGGTAAAACAAATTTTCAAACACATGGATACTCAAATACTTTGCACCATTCATTTGGGTAATATCCAACTCACACTTGAATACCTAGATGAGTCACAACTCACACTTGGTCATTATCTGAAAGAATTTTAGAAACCAAAGCATCTTAAAAACATTTCAGGATGAGAAAACTTGTCACTTTATTTTGAAGGATCAATTGTGAAAACAATTGTTTATTGGATCACAACGAATGCCAGATTACACATTCAAGATTCGAAGGTATTGGCTAGATACGAGCCATCCTAACACGTGAAAGCACCAACAATGTGTTTCCAAAACTCTCTTCAATGTATACCAATTTCCGACACAAATTGGTATATATTGAAAGAGAGTTTTTGAGAACACAAATTGGGAAGTAAAACAAAGTGCAGAGAGTTTTATAAATCAAACTTGTAAATCAATTGCTCACACCAATTGATGAAATCAATTTAGAAAGTTTAATCAAGTATTTGATGATACTCTCCTTCTCAAAATTAAGACCTCCAATCTTCAGAAATTAAACCAAGTTTTAAAACGAAGGCATAAGAAAAAAAAATATTTAGAGCATATATCCTTAAATAATTACTTGCCACCGTAAAATATGTCAAGCAACATGACATGCAGAAACACTTTCTTTTCATGTTTTTGTGTAAATTAAAACATTTAAAAGTAAGCATGATCAATAAGATTTTTGAAATACTTGCATTGCACAAAGTATCCATATAGTTCTAACATAACACATGTTTTAAGACAATTAATTCTCAAAGATATAGCTTATGTTATGCAATATATAATTCTTATTCAGAGGACATAATTTGCCTAAATCCTTATTGATTGTCGTTCACTTATATTGGACAATCCTACACAAGGTAGTGAAGCCATTCGAAACTGATGTTTCTGCATATACATCAAACATGCAATCAACAGTTTTAAAGGAATTTCCATTTGTATATGCATAAGCACGAAAAGAAGAAATTTTTATTTTTAAAAGGATTGTGATACCAAAATTGCAACAAATTATGACACCTCCCATCTTCAGAATTTAAACCAATTTTAAAATGGAGGTATAAGAAGGAGATCAAACATTTAAAGCATATATCCTTAAATAATTACATGTCACCGTAAAATATTTCAAGCAACATGACATGCAGAAACACTTTCTTTTTATGCTTCTGTATAAATTAAAACAATTGAAAGTAAGCATGATCATTAGGATTTTTGAAATACTTGCATTGCACAAATTGAGTATCCATATAATTTTAACATAATACATTTTTGAAGACATTTAGTTCTCACAGATGTAGCTTATGTTATGCTAACACATAATTCTTATACAAAGGACACAATTTGCCTAAATGCTCACTGAAAGGTAACAAGCCATTTAGAACTCATGTCTTCGCATATACATCAAACATGCAATCAATAACTTTTAACCAAAGGGCCTTCGGCCTAGCGGTATCGTAGCCCTTGGCTTCTTAGGAGGTCAATGGTTCAAATCTCACCAAAGGTGAGGAGGGTGTGTGAGTTTATTTGTTGCATTTGTCGTATATAAATATTATATACTTCAAAAAAAAAAAATTAAAGGAATTTTCATTCGCATATGCATAAGCACAAAAAGAAAAAAAAGGTGTGACAATATCCCTGGCAGATATAACAAACTAAACGAGGAAACAATTTATCTTCCGAACTAAGCTACAAAGTATCTCGACAAGTTTCTCACTCATAATTTTCTATGTAAAGTGAAACAGAAGTTGAGGGAGCTCGAACAAGCAATGTGATGATCCAATTGTTGGAATAAGCCTAATTGAGTATTTAATCTCAAACGTGTTCATAACACCAAAATGATACTCGTTATCATACCTTTTCAAATTCAAATGCCATACAATTATCAAAATATTGAAACTGTCTTAATTGCTAGTTTAGAGGCTAACAATTTCTTTCTCCCTGTAAGCTCATTTAGTTTGTTACCTATTTATTAAGCGTTTCACCATTTTCAACAGTTTTGGCTACTTAGTTGTGTGTGTGTGTGTGTGTATGTGAGCGTTAAGCCTTTCTCTTCATTTCTAATAACAATTAATCACTAAATCAACTGTTTAAGAAGGTCAAGTCAAGATTAATCGCATTTTCTCAATGTTGAAGTACTCTTGCTGATCATATATGAGTATTTGTATCAATAAAGCGACAACATTAGTACTGAAAACATAATCATATCAAACTTGCAATTGGAGGTATTAATGCTCTAACCATAAATATAGCTCGTTTGTGCTCTTCTCCTATTTACTTGACTTACAAATAGTTTTTTTAAGTACTCAGAGTTACTATATAATTTAGTATCAAGATTTATATCTTCATATATCTAACAAAACAAAAATGTTTATGAACTTCATATGAATTAAACCACTTGTGCATTCAGTTAAGTGTTTACTTAATCTCCCATATGGAGCATCAAGCATAAAAAAGTAACTCAATTGTCTAGATTTGCTCACTACTTAAATCAAATGTTATCTGAAAAACAAGATATATACTTTGGTTACAAACAAAATTATGTGATGTTTGTTGTCAATTCATTTGTTTCTTACTAATTTTTTTCCAAAAATACCACTTCACGATGGTTGACATTTTGGTATTGATACTAACTGCTATATAGTTGGTTATCATTTTAACCAACACGAATGCAACATGCAATTAGAAGAGAAACAAAACAAAATATGTAAAGTGGGTATGCAACAAGTTTCACAGACTTGCCATCAATAAATGAGAGAACGAGGGTGAGAAGCAGTATGTGAATTTATGTTATGTCAGTATTAAATGAAACAGTATATATTAGTTGTAACATGAGTCAAAGTACATATTATGAAAAGGAAAGGAGATTATATGTGAAAATCTAGTTACAATGGACATCATCCTTGTATTGTCATGTTCATCCATTTCCTACATTTAGAACTTAAAAGAAAGTTGGTCAAAAAAGAACACACCATGCAACAAAGTTGGGTCTTTGTACCAACATGAGAAAGAAAAAGGTTAAAGCATACAAGATTTGATTTAACATATTTTGGAGGGATCATTTAGTAATTTTGCTAAGGGCTTATTTGAACCCATGGTCAGAATATTTAGAAATTTTAAATAAATAATTTGATATTATTATTTGTGGACAACTGTTTTTAGGAAAAAAAAATTCAATTAGAATATATAAAAGACCTTATCATTATTCAAGGGTGTTCGTGATTGCTTATTTGAAATAACTTATTGACTTATTCCAGTGTGGCATCGGTAATATACATTTTTGAGTGTTTGGATAAACAACTTATACCGGTACCAAACCGGTAATAAAGAGTTTTTGAAAAAGTTAAACCCTTCTAACTTATAATAAGTTATTTAGTCATTTTTTATTTATTTACTATTTTAAAACATATTTTTAATAATTAAAATTAAAAATTAAATATAATTATGGTACTGTACATCCCTGAATTATTGAGGGCAATGAAAGCATAATGGGTGCCAATCAACTACAGTAGAAGTAATAGCACCATGGCAAGAAGTTTAATTTATTTATATAGAAATTCGTTTCATATAATTCACATGTGTTGTTCTATGTACATCGAATTTATATCAAAATTGAATTAAAAATGATATTAAAGTATTTTCAATAGAGGTTCTTATAACCAGTTTTTAATAACTAGTGTTTGAAATCGTGTGTTTTTCCGTGATCAAAGCATATGTTGTGAAGTCCAAGATTCATACAAACATGATAAGATCTTCAAGAATCAAGATGAATAAAATAGTAGAGAGAATATCATCAAAGATTGATTTGATTGAGAGAGAGAAAATTACAGCTTAAATCTTGATTACAATCTGCTAATTACTTGGTAATAACAATTACAAAGAAAATACTATTTATACTAAGGAAAATAGAAAAGCTACACTATTACAAGGTAAGAAAGCTAAGGAGAAACTTGAATACAACTTTAAATCTCTTACTCAAACCCAACATTCTCCCCCTTTGGATTCAAGTTTGGACTCTTGTAAATTTCGTCTTTCGAAGTCCAAGAATTTTCTCTAATCTTCTCAGAGCGTTCCTGTATTGAATTTTCTCCTTGTTCAAATTTATCGCGTTGACCAACAAATATCTTTCCTTGGAGCTCATCCTTTCTGATTCAGCAGCTCTGTCATTATTCACCCTTTTCAAGTCAAGTGCCCTTCTCACTAATCTTATCGTACCATCATAATATTTATTCAGCTCACTAAATCTCATGAATTTCTTTACTTGAAGTTGAGCAAAGTAGATGACCCCGAACTCTGGCTTCTCAAGAATCATATAGACAGGATAAGCATCAATATCTTCTAATTCTTGATTTGATCTTTTCAGATTGATGATCCGTTGATTGTCTTCAAGGCCCATTTGAACATCAATGRCCATCGCCAGCTTAACATGACAACACATAAATCTCTTGATAGCCTCAAGAGCAATCAGTTCTCCTTCCTTTATGTTCGTCATGTTTCTGAGTTCAAAGTACATGTATTCAAGATCATCCAAATATAAGTTTGAAAAATCTGCTTCGTTGAACCTCCAAATCTGACCATCCTGCCTAGTAACTGTAAATACAGGATACCAGATTCTTAAAAGCTTTTGAGTTGTTTAATCGTTACAATCCGATGCTTGGTACGCACTTCAATTATTGGTAGGCACTTGGCTTTCAAAAGATGTCTGTATTCAATGCGGTAATCTTTGGTCTGACGATGAATGCCAAGAACCTTATCACCGCTCAGAGCTTTTCGATGTCGGATGAAAATTCCAAAGTAGACATCTTCTAAATATGGCTCTCGAATTCTTGCTCGATCATAACCAGGAAAATTTGCTCTGATATGGAATGGCACATAATCTCTAGTGAAGATTTCGGTAGGATCAACTTGTTCTCTTTGAGCAGGGATGTCTGACACATCAGGTAAAGCTGCAGTGGAAGATTCTGGAGCAGTCTGACGGTCACTTTGAATAGGAAAGACTAGATCTTCATCATCTATATCAGCTTCAAAATCAAAATAGATCCCAGTCGACTCGTCAATGTTGTCAATGTCTTCTCCAAAATCTTGCTCTCCACCCAGAGTAGTAGAAAACACATCGTTGAAACCTACGTTGGCAGACAAGTCCAATAACATCCTTGTTCCTACCGTGGAGTCCGCCGGCTTTTCAACTATTGGCTCGATCGTAGGACTTGTCTCCATTTCTTCATCTTCAATTACAATGGCCTCAATTGTTCTTTCCCGAACAGATTCCAGGGCAAAATCTTCAGCAATAACATCCTAAGTTGATGGCTCCTCTCCAACCCTTGCACCTTGCTCAGATGACTCGACCAATCTCTGTCTCTTTCTCTCCCCTTCATGACTATCTGGATCATCCAGATCGTCATGCCTTCGTTTAAGAGATGTGGCCTGAGACCTGCAAGTTTCTTCTAAGGTAGACACCCGTTCAGCTAGGTCATCCATTGAACTTTTTAGATCTTGGGTATTGGATGTGATTAACTTACTAACTTTATAGAAGCTAGCAGTAACCACATCTTGAAAAGCCAAAAACTCTGAGGCTCGAACAAAAGGATTAACATCTAATTGTTGTCGTATGAGGCCGACCAAATCTGCATCTTCAGCATCTGGATTTTGAGATGCCATCAATTTTGCATATAGTAACAATTTCAGTTCATCCACCGATTGATCTGGTACTGACGGTTCAGGTACATGTGATGGTGATGGCACAGATGGTGGCTCTTCTTCTACAACTTCCTTTCCCTTCAAAAGTCTTTTCAGACTGGCCATTTGAGCATCCAAATTATCTTGAACAGCCTTTAGGGCGCCGTCCAAATATTCCCTTGACACGAAGTCGGGTAAACTCACACCTGGTTCACTTAGAATACCAGTTGTAACAACAGTTGAATAAACTGTTGTGCCTACGTTCAATGTTGGCGTAATGTTAGCATTGGTAGGACTTTCGACCTGTCCTTGTGGAATGTCAAAAGACACCACTCCGGTCGTTCCGGCAGGTTCACTAAGAACTGCACTTGGAGCAACAGATGCTCCTAACTCATGTGTACCTATGTGTATCGGCTCTAAACTCGAGGTGCACAGAATCGAAGTCGTAGGCTGGGGCAGCGGCCTACTTATTTCAACAACTACATTCTCCAAATGAGAAGTAGTTAGCAGTTGTGCTCTATCCCCTTGTGAAATTGAAACAACTGGTTGTTGAGAACCAGTTGAGTGGATGGGTGGGGTGTGCATTTGCATACCTAGGCTAGCTATGTCTTGTTCAATACCAGCATTCAACGAATGAATGTCAGTAGCAGATATGGGTGCCCGACTATGTGTTTCAGCTTGGGAAGGAGCTTGATCTTCTTTTTCTGCTCCACTCTCACCCTCTCCATATTCTTTTTCTTCCCTTTCTCTCAACCTCTCTTCATTTTCAACAAAAACACCCTCATCTCCTCCTTCATCAGATAGATCTTGAAGTATACGATCGTAATCATCGCATTCTTCAACGTTGAATGACAAAGAATGTAAACTTGGACAAGGTTGTTGTTCTGAATATTCAAGAAATATGTCATTAATGTCATCAACAAGAGTCCCAATAGGAATATTCTGAGTAGGAATATTCTGAGCAAGAATATTCTGAGCAGGAATAGATTGAACACGATCATCTGCTCCATCATCATCATCATCTTGATCATCACCAGAATCTGCCTCATTATCAGTTTCAGTAGCTTTCGAACTTGAAGAAGTCGTGGAAGTACTGTCAGATGAAGTAGTTTGCTGATTAGACGCTCCCCCCGCCTGTTCACCCCTCTCAATTTCTCTTTCTCTCATCTCACTTCCCTGTTCAGGTAACCCCTGTTCCTGAACACGCTCTTCTATTTCTACCTCCTCTCTTACAGCTGAGGCATGGGGTGATCCTTGGGTAAGTTCTACCGGTTCTGGTTGAGCTATTGGATCTATCACTCGCCTATAATCTATTACGCACTGAGCGGTCTGATCAGCTAAGGCAATAAGATCTGATGGTACTGGCATTATGGAGTCCAAGTCTTCAACTTCTATGTGCTGCCTTATTCTGGTCATGACGAATGTAGGCCCTTTTTCAGAATTTGACCTGGCTGGAATATCTTCATTTGCATTCATCATGGCCTTGATAAACAATTGCAAAAATCTCTGAAAAGGCACAAATTTTCTTGCCTTGGACGGAAATCTTTTTGTATTAACCAGCTCTACTAGTTCATTCCATATGACTAACACATAGTCATAGTTTCTTGAAAAGACTATTCCATGAAAGAACTTTAGAAACGAACTGATGCATGTGTTTATGCCCGCGGTTTTCAATGTCAGACATCTATTTAGAATTGAGAACAGCAGATGCCATATGGAAGGTAGAAATCGTCTTTTGAACTGAGTAGGATTAGTCAACTCAGCAGAGTATCCTAATCTTTTAATATCTATGCACAACTGTTCATCAGAGACGAAGTCTTCGAAACCAGTAGATCCAGGACCAGGCAGACGAAGAATTATTCTTAATCGTTTCAATGTCAGGCGACTGACATATTCGTCTACTTCTCCTTGGAAATAGATAGTGTTTCCGTCATTTTCTAGAGTAAGCGTACCCCAAAATTGTTGAAGATACACCATCGGAACAGGTGTATTGGCAGATAAGGAATATGCTATTGGGTGGCCTTTCAGAATTTCTGGTATAATTGGGTATTCGGCTGGCATCACAAAAGAGAATGTATGATTGTTTGACTTTATGTCTAGGTATTTTATTTGAGGGAAAAGGGTTTCTGAAGGAATGAGTTGGTTTGACGGGTAAATTGGAATATTTTCAGATCTGACGGAAGGAACGTGAGATTCTTCGTCAGATTGATGTCGTTGATCCGCCATTAACCTGTAAAAATTCTAAAATATTAGTACCCATTTTATTCAAGAAATTTGAATTAAAAAAATACAACAACAACAAAAATTAACAAAAACAACAAAAAAAAAAAAATTCTAAAAAAAATTTAAAACAAGGAAAAGAAAAAGAAAGAAAGAAAATAAAACACAAGCTAAAAAAAATTACTAACCCTAAACAAAAAAAAAACAACACTTAGGCTAAAAAACACTTAGAAAAAAATTTAAAACATATTGACCGGATTAGAAGTCCGGACAACATACTAACACTTAGAAGGAAAAAAGGTTGTGACCGGATTAGAAATCCGGACAATAAAGAAAAACATACAAAAATTACTAAGTCTAAAACTTAAAAGGACTAAATCGGACAATCATCAACCGGATTAAGGTTGTTGATTGGAGTAAACTCCGATCACCTTGTCCGGTGAGATATCCGTTCAACACAAAAAACATTCAAACACACTAAAAATTCAAAATACACACTAAAATAATCAAAACATACACTAAAGAAATCAAAATACACACACACAAACATATAACAAAGTTAAAACTGATTTTATTAGAGTTAATCCTTTTATGGTTCATTTTAAGATTCGATTATGAAGAAAAATACAGATTAAGTCCAATCAGTCCAATACGAATCCAAAACGATCAAGGAATATGTATAAAGGAATCAAATGATGTAAACCATGATTAGCACAGTGATAAAACAGTAGAAGAAAGTAAGTCTTGAACGATAAACCAGAGAGTTTGAGCGGAGAAGACGATGAATAGTAAATGAGGATAAAAAATAAAAAGTAAAAATGAGTCGAATATTTATAGTCAAAGTCAAAAACCGTTCAGATTCTTAAATCGCTCAAAGCTTATCCGGATTAGAATAAATCGGTCAAGAGGTGTCCGATTTATGAATTGAGAAATATCTAAGTATTAATCCGGACAATAAATCGCTCAAGGCATGTACGATTTAGAAGAACACCGRTCAAGACTTGTCCGGTTTAAGAATAAATCGCTCAATGGTCAATCGAATTAGAAATAAATCGCTCAATGAAAAAGATAAATCGCTCAAGTTAAGAATTAAACCGCTCAAGAATTAAACGATTTAAAGACTTGGAAACAATTCTCTCAACAAACGATTTAAGAAATTGGACAAGTGAATTCAACGATTTAGTARTCCGCTCAATCCCTTTGCAAAGTATATCTAATCTTATCCGGATAAGAGTTTATCATATAGMCTTTTGTCCGGATGTCTAAATCGGACAATAAATCGCTCAAGTGTTGTCCGGATTAGACTAAATCGGCCAAACACTTATATTTCAAAACTCAATTATCTTTCAAAAATTATATAATACTCAAAATACCTGTAAGAAAATTATACACTGTTAGTTCAAAACAGATAAATTTCACTCCCCTCAAAATATGATCAGATAAAAGAAAAACACTCCCCCTCAAATATTGATTCCCATGATCAAGAAATTTAAAATCAGATAGAAGAAATTGAAACACTGACTTGTATTTTTAAAATACAGATATTTGACTAAATGAATTTGAACTAAATACAATTCAATAAATTGAACTATTTTTAATAAAAATACAAATTTTCAAATTTAATATACCTAACTTAGATACAAGAAAGCTAAAGCGTTTTTCATCTAAAACTTTCGAAAATAAGCCAGCTAGTTGAAATTCTGTATTTACAAAATACAGTTCAATGGTTCCTTTTTCTACATGATCTTTAATAAAATGATACCAGATATCTATATGCTTGGTTTTAGTATGTTGAACAGGATTACATGAAATAGCAATAGCACTTTTGGAATCACAGTAAATAGGAATTTTATTAAAATAAAACCCATAGTCTCTGAATTGTGTCTGCATCCATAGCACTTGAGAACAGCAGCTTGCAGCAGCTACATATTCTGCTTCGGCAGTGGAAATGGAAACGCAGTTCTGTTTCTTTGATGCCCAGCTGACTAGCTTATCTCCCAAAAACTGTAGATGTCTTGTTGTACTTTTCCTGTCCAACATACAGCCTGCATAGTCTGCATCTGAATAAGCTGTCAGTTCAAAACTAGTACCCTTGGGATACCAGAGTCCAAGATTAGCAGTCCCTTTATGATAACAGAAAATGCGCTTAACGGCACTTAGATGGGACTCCTT
>NC_037539.1:34189200-34191207 GCF_001531365.2 Cynara cardunculus var. scolymus
TGGAATAAAGACACTCATTAGCAGTCGCGGACCGTGTACGGATAGGTGCTGATGGATCACCAATTACTTGATGAATTGGATGATCTCGGGTCCAATTCTTGCTATGAGGTAAGGGAGTGTAAGAACTTTGATMTGAATTTTGATCAGTATAAGAACTTGGGGAGTTTATAGGAGCAGGTTCAGGTGAAGGTTCAATAATAGAAACTACAACAGGTTGAATATCTGATTGAGGTGGATGATTATCAGCTTGTTCAACCAACACCTCTTGCACTTCAGAAGTTCCACCCTCTTCACACTGAACGGGGTTGTTCGGATTATTCATTTCTATTTCTTCATCAACTTCTTCTACTTCCTTTTCTGTTTCAGTTATAGGCACATCAGGAGATGGACCCGATAACATTTGTTCAGTTGAATTTTCCCTGATCAAAACAATAGACTGATTAGGTTTATTATCAAAATATTCTTCATAAAAGCGTTCAAACAAGAAATCTAAATCAGCTTTATCAGAGTTAGAAGACTCAGGTTGATCAGCTTTCCGCGTAGTGTTAATTATAAGACCGGGTCCTGAACTGAATTGTTCAGAAACCACATCAATGGCTTCATCAAAAAATACGTTCACGCTTTCATTGATGATTTTGGTCCGTTTATTGTAGACCCTGTATGCAGCGGATGTCTTCGAGTATCCGACAAAAACTGCTTCATCAGCTTTAGCAGGGAACTTCCCTCTGTCCTCTTTGTCATTTAAAATGAAGCATCTACAACCAAAAACTCGAAAGAAATTTATGTTAGGTATTCTTTTGTTTATTATTTCATACGGAGTTTTACCAAACCTTTTGTTTACAAGTGAGCGGTTTTGGGTAAAACAAGCAGTCGCTACTCCTTCAGCCCATAAGAATAAAGGAAGACTGGAACATGTTAGCAATGTCCGTGCCGCTTCCACCAACGTTCTGTTCTTACGTTCAACAACACCATTCTGTTGTGGTGTCCGGGCTGCCGAAAATGTATGAGAAATACCAATGGATTCGAGATATGAACCGAGTGTGTTGTTCTTGAATTTAGTTCCATTGTCTGTTCTGATTTTCTGAACTTGAAGTTGCAGATTATTTTGAATTGTCTTCAAGAAATAAATAATTGTCTCGGCTGCTTCATCCTTAGACCTCAGAAAATTAACCCAGGTATATCTGGAATAGACATCGACTATGACCAGCACATACTTTTTACCATTGATGCTTTGAATTCTCATAGGACCGCAAAGATCCATATGAAGAAGATGTAGAGGACGTTCGATATTGAACTCTGTCTTTAGCTTATGAGAAGCTTTCTTCAGTTTACTTATTTCACACGCATAGCATACATGATCTTTATGAAACTTCAGTTCCGGGATTCCTTTGACCAAGTTGTCACAAACCAACTTGTTTAGATTCTTGAAATTCATATGTGAAAGATGTCGATGCCATAACAGATTTTCCTTCAAAGAAGCCTTGGAAATCAAGCAGATATCAGTATCCACTTGTGTATTTGATAGGTCAATCGTGTAGAGATTTGATCTTCTGAATCCAGCTAAGAGCTTCTTATCATCAGTAGTTCGGATGCTGCATTGGTTAGCTTTAAAACAGACTTCTAGATTTTTATCACAAAATTGACCTATGCTAAACAAACTATGTCCAAGTCCTTCGACAAACGACACTTTCTTAATAGTTAAATTTCCAGAAATTACGTCACCATATCCAAGGATAGGCACGTATTGGTTGTTTCCAAACCTTACCGTACCTCCAAAAGATTCAACAAAGTTTGATAGTAACTCTTTTCTACCAGTTATGTGTTTAGAACATCTGGAGTCTAAGAACCACACATGCCGGTTAACCTGCAAAGATGAATCAATTGGGTTTTGGTACCCATTTTGGTACAGAAGATATCACAGAATGCATGAAATGGTATGGTCTAAAAGAAGCAAAAGACTTAAGTAATTCATTTACTCTACTCGGAGAACAACTATTTTTACTATTT
>NC_037539.1:34194262-34202298 GCF_001531365.2 Cynara cardunculus var. scolymus
GGTATCAGTACCAATAGCCATTGCTTCTCGTGAACTCATAGTATCAATTCGTATGAAGTAGGATCAACTGCAGTTCAAAGTTTGAATTAAAGGATCAGTTTACAAAAATATATCTGATAAACTCTAAACAAAGATTTGCACACATTCAACACTTAGAAAATTTTAGGCACAAAAGCTTATCCGGATTAGTAATCCGGTCAAGCTTATCCGGATTGAAAGTCCGATCAACAAAGAGACTATTCAACAAGTTATCCGGATTAAAAGTCTGGACAACAAGCAATTCTAAATCGCACAAAACACTTAACCAGATTTAAACAATTCAAGCGGATTAAGCAAAATRTAATACGGATAAGGCACAAAAATCAATTTGAATTAAAATTCTCAAATCGGATGTTTTCAACACTTAGTCAAAATTCCAAAATAAAAATCGGACGTAAAAAGTCAACAAGTCAACAAGTCAAGGTCAACAAAGTCAACAAGTCAAAGTACATATAAAGTCCTTCTAAAACAAATCGATCAAAAGTCTAAGAATTAAATCGATCAAAAGTCAATATCCGTTCAATCACCAAAGAATGTACGATCAAAAATATAAATCGCTCAAATAGACAAATCCACTAAGTACAAGTCTTACCAAGCGGATTCTCTAAATCGCTTAACAAATCGCACACCACTTAAACGACTTACCATTCGGATTGTGTAAATCGCCCACTAAGCCGTTCAGGTTACCAATGACTTACCAGCCGGATTGTTTAAATCACTCGATTATCCGTTCAAACGATTTACCAGACGGACTGGCTAAATCGCTTGATTATCCGCACAAGTGTTGTCCGGATAAACCTATATCAAACAACTCAAATATCACACGGATGTTAAATCGCACAAGTATTAAGCGGATAACACCCTAAATCGCACAAGTCTTAAGCGGACTAATATTCAACCAAAAACACAAAATTTCACACTTTTTACCAAAAATTTGGATCAACACATGAAAAAATATGACTTTTGAAGAATATTTTCTAGAATACGAAAACTCAAAATTCGACTAAAACAGGTTTAAAACTTGCTTAAAATCAAAAATAGTGTGAATCAAAGTTGTTCGAAATACAAAAACGAATCTAGCGATGTAAATCTTTTCAAATAACACGCAAAAAATAACCAATTTAGGCTCAAAAACCTAATCTGGACGAAGAACAATCAAGAAAAGTGATGAACATCATAGACCCAGATCGATCAATCTTCAAAAATTCGTGCAGAAAATGTGTAAAACTGTTTGATCCTCTAATCGAAACTGCTACAGTCTGCTCTGATACCAATTGTGAAGTCCAAGATTCATACAAACATGATAAAATCTTCAAGAATCAAGATGAATAGAATAGTAGAGAGAATATCATCAAAGATTGATTTGATTGAGAGAGAAAAAATTACAGCTCAAATCTTCATTACAATCTGCTAATTACTTGGTAATGACAATTACAAAGAAAATAGCCAAAAATTGTACTAAAATACATCATACAGGGATTTTACCACGAATCCATACTAAGGAAAATGGAAAAGCTACACTATTACAAGGTAAGAAAACTAAGGAGAAACTTGAATACAACTTTAAAGCTCTTACTCAAACCCAACACATGTCGAGTAACATATAAAAACTGTAGTGACACATTCTATATTCTTATGAAATCACTTCAAAATTGAGAATACTAAATTTTCAGGGTGTATTTGTCAATACCTTTTAATATTTGAAGACATCCTTTCTCGTTTTATATAAATTTCTTTTCTTATCAATAAGGATTTAGTCAATTCAACCACAATTCATGATTTAAAAATAATAAATTTTAATTTACCATGCCAATACATATTATATAGCATATATATATATCATTTATATATATATATATATATANATATATATTTCTTTTCTCATTAATAAGGATTAAGCCAATTCAATCATGGTTTAAAAACGAATAAATTCTAATTTGTCATGTCAATACACATTATAGTATTTATATATATATATATATATATATATATATATATATATAGAGAGAGAGAGAGAGAGAGATGAGCGATCAAATGCAAACCACCCCCATTCATCGATTTCATGTTTAATCTTATAAAAAAAATTCATGAAATTGTTTGATCTTGTGAATTTGTTTCATATAATACTTTTTTTGATGAAGTTTTTTCATATATGGTTATGAAATTGTTTCATATAATAATTAATGAAACTGTTTCATATATTTCTCTAAAATTAAAATAATGAAGATGATAATATTCATGATTAACACCCTCCACAATAAAAATGATTAATCAACCTCTCATAATTACAAAAAAATGAACAAAATGAAAAAAAAAATTATGATTTGTTGAATGAGAGTTGTACGGTTTGTACAAATAATATGGTTTGCAAAGTAAATTTCCTCTCTCTCTCTCTGTGTATATATATATATATATATATATATGTAGATAGATTTAATTAATTAATTTAACTTTTAATATAGATTTTTTTTGCTAAAAGAAGATTGGCCAAAAAATTAACGAACAACCTATATTAGGAGGGTCGACTAAATGAGCTAACCATGTTGAGTCTGGAGAATAGATTAAGAAGAATCAACCCTATGAATTCTCACAAAGGCATATCAACCTCCTTTTATATATCCACCATTCTTTCTTAATCTTTTATCTAACCATTAATATGGGATAAACAAAACTCAACCACAATTCAAGATTAAAGAATACTCAATTCTTAGAGTGTCACATTGATGGTTGTTCTTACTTTTAAATATAGAAAGAAGATATATATATATATATATATATATATATATATATTATCGATTAACCTTTTTTTGCAAAAAGGAGGTTGGACAAAATGAACCAACCCTATATGTTTGGAGGGTCGGCCAAACTGATGTTCATACATAAATTATGTGCAACTTGACTATACTTTAGTAGTTGATACTGCTAATAATAGTCAAGTATCTGTTAGTTATGTTTTTTATAATTGTCAAATTGAAATCGAGGGATGTGGGCTGCCAATTCGATTGTTCCTGATACCAATGAAAGAATTTGATATTGTGGTGAGAATGGATTGGTTAGCAGAAAACCAGGCCAATATTGTATCCAATAAAAAGATGATCAGTACTAATTTTCTGAGAAAAGGGCCGATTGTGATTTATGGTGATCCGTGAAATCATCATACCAGTTTGTTATCTGTCATAAAAGCCGTAAAATGTATTCAGAAAGGACATCACGGGTATTTAGCTTATGTGATTGATTCAAAGAAAGAAAAAGGTAAGCAAGAGTATATTCCTGTAATTTGTGATTATCCTGAAGTATTTCTAGAAGATCTGACTGGTTTACCACCGGATCTGTCCATCGAATTTAGAATTGATTTGACACCAGGGGCAGTACTGGTAGCTAGGGTACCGTATCGTCTGACACCATCTGAATTGAAAGAATTTGTAACACAGTTGAAATAATTTCTTGATAGAGGCTTCATTAGACCAAATACTTCACCTTGGGGTTCTCCGGTTCTGTTTGTTAAGAAGAAGGATGGATCTATGAGAATGTGTATCGATTACAGAGAATTGAATAAGCTGACAATTAAGAACAAATATCCCTTACCAAGAATCGATGACTTGTTTGACCAATCGGTAGGGGCAAGTTATTTTTTAAAAATTGATTTACGATCGGGGTACCATCATCTTAAGTTAAAGATGAGAATATTGCCAAGACTGCATTCTGAACCCGATACGAACATCATGAGTTTTTGGTTATGCCATTTGGTCTAACCAATGCTCCAGNACTGCATTCTGAACCCGATACGAACATCATGAGTTTTTGGTTATGCCATTTGGTCTAACCAATGCTCCAGCAATATTCATGGATTTGATGAATCGGGTATGTAACGAATATCTTGATAAATTTGTAATTGTGTTTATTTATGATATTCTTATATACTCAAAATATAAAGAGGAGCATGCTGAACATCTTCATCTAATTCTCAAATTGTTGAAGAAAGAGAAATTATTTGGCAAGCTGTCCAAATGTGAGTTTTGGTTAAGAGAAGTGCAATTTTTGGGTCATGTTATTTCTGAGGTGGGGGTAAAAGTAGATACTGCAAAAATAGAGGTGATGGGAAGTACCAAAAACTCCTACCGAGATCCGTACTTTCTTGGGTTTAGCAGGATATTATTGGAAATTCATCCAAGATTTTCTCAAGAATGGGGGTGTTCAAAAAACCGTTGGACCGCTCAAAGTGGCCGAACCTAGTCAAACCGGACCGTTTTTGGCGGTTTGAGCGATCTGGCGGTTTGGTCTAGTTTGGAAAATAGCAAAACCGAGCGGTCCGGTCTATGGTCTGGAACCTTATTTGGGCGGTTTGGACCAAACCGACCACTAAATACACACACACACACATATATATATATACACATATATATATATATATATATATATATTTTAGTATTACCAAGCTCAACCTTTTTAACTTATGGGCTATGACCCAAATATATCCATAAGCCCAACATAAAGCCTAACATCTAACATAATCAAATCCAAATGAATCGCCGCCTAAAAATCCCTAAACCAGTAAACATATCGTCACATTTGACATTGACAGTCTTCAAATTTTGAAATCCCTCAAGAACTCTATCAATCTTTCCTAATTCATGATTTGATTTTGGCGCACATCATCAAGACATCAACCAAGTTATTCAACCAACTAAGTTTTCCCTTCTATTTTGTTTGGTCAAGAATTGAAGGTTGTGAAGTCGTGGATTTTTTTACTCAATACTCACAATGGAGTTGTAACTTTGTTAATTTGTTTGTTTTCTAATATGTATTATATATTTATTTGTTTGGACTTTGAATTGCGTGGATTTTGGACTCAAGAGCTTCTTAATTATTATATTTATTTGTTTGGATATTTTGTTTTGTTAAAATGAATATTTAATCTAAAATTATAAATTACATATGTTTTTAAGTTTAATATTTAAAGTCCATTAAAGACCCAAACTGCCTAAACTGGTCAGACCAGACCGCCTTTTCATGGTCTGGTTTGACCGATCTGGGCACTTAAGGTCAAACCACTCAGTTTGAAAATTTTATAAACTACCATTACGGTTTGGTTTGTGGTCTGAGGGGTTAAACCACCCAAACCGGACCGCGAACACCCCTACTCAAGAATTGTTGCACCATTGACCAAGCTAACCAGGAAAAATGTCTAAGTATGAATGGAAAAAAGATCAAACTGCAGCTTTTCAATTATTGGAAGACCGTTTATGTAGTACTCTAGTTTTATTGTTACCAGATGGATCTGAAGATTTTATTGTATATAGTGATGCTTCGAAACTAGGTTTGAGCTGTGTATTAATGCAAAGAGGAAAAGTTATTTTTTACGCGTCTAGACAGTTAAAAGATCACGAAAAACAATATCCGACATATGATATGGATCTTGCAGCCGTGGTATGTCCATTACAGATTTGGAGGCATTATTTGTTGGGAACTAAATGTAAAATTTTTACGAATCATAAAAGTCTCCAACATTTGTTTAATCAGAAAGAATTGAATATGCGGTAAAGATGGTGGATTGAATTAGTGAATGATTATGATTGTGAAATTATTGAAGGCCAATGTGGTAGATGATGCTCTAGTAGAAAAGAAAGAAGTGGTACGATCAAAGCAGTTGCGTTGAGAATAAATTTGACTTCTGACCTTCATCATGAAATTTTAAGATGTCAAAATGAAGCTACCAAAGAAAAGAACATGAAAGCGGAAAGAGTTGGCAGAATGATTTCAACCTTGATAAAGAATGACAAAGGAATTCTATGTTTTCATACTAAAATTTGTATACCGTGTTTAAGGATACCTGGGAACTAAGTTTGGATGAAAGTCACAAATCACGATATTCGATTCATCCATGAACTAATAAAATGTATAAAGCTTTAAACCATTTTATTGGTGGTCAGGATTGAAGAAAGACATTGCAAGGTATGTAGAACGATGTTTGACATGTCTACAAGTAAAAATCGAGCATCAAAGACCATGTAGGAATTTACAGTCGTTGGAAATTTCAGTGTGAAAATGGGATCATATCACGATGGATTTTATCATGAAATTACCACAAACTCTAAAAGGGTATGATGCTATATGGATTATAGTAGATCGTTTAACTAAATCTGCGCACTTTCTACTGATTAAAGAGAATTATCCTTTATAAAGATTGGCAAAGATTTATATTGAAGAAATTGTGACTCGACATAGTGTTCCATTATCCATCGTCTCAAATAGAGATAGTAGGTTTATTTTAAAGTTTTGGGAAAGTTTTAAAAAGGCCATGGGATCTCAAATCAGATTAAGTACGACATATCATCCTCAAACCGATGGGTAAAGTGAATGAACAATCCATACCCTTGAAGATATATTAAGGGCTTGTATTATTGACTTCGAGGGATCTTGGGAGAATCATTTGTCTTTGATTGAATTTTCTTACAATAACAATTATCACTCCAACATCCAAGTAGCACCTTACAAGATTTTGTATGGCTGAAAGTGCAGAACGTCGTTGTGTTTGAATGAAGTGGGGGAAAGGCAGTTAGCTGGTCCAGAGATTGTTCAGATAACGTTTGAAAATATTGAACAAATACGTGAACGTATTAAAACAACCCAGGACCGACAAAAAAGTTATGCTGATAAGCACCGTAACCCGATTGAATTTTTAATAGGAGATTTTGTTATGTTAAAATTTGTCCATGGAAAGGTAGGGGTGTTCGCGGTCCGGTTTGGGCGGTTTAAGCCCTCAGACCACAAACCAAACTGTAATGGCGGTTTGTGAAATTTTCTGACCGAGCAATTTGAAACCAAGTGCCCAGATCGGTCAAACCAGACCACGAAAAGGCGGTCTGGTCTGACCGGTTTGGGGGGTTTGGGCCTTTAATGGGCTTTAAACATTAAACCCAAAAAATCTAGTGTCATATGTAGTATTAAAGTTTAAACCCAATTTAAACAATCCAAAGTCAAAAGTCCAAACAAATAAATATGTAAAACATACCAAAAAAACAAAGTCAAAATAGAATCCAAATCTTAGTGTTCATTGTTAAAAAAAAAAATCAAAACACTAATATGTAAAGTGCAAATTTCAAACAAAGTCCACATCTTCAGTTCTTCAAAATCCATAAAGATTTTTTCTTTATCAAACAGGAATGAGTAATCTGTAGAAAAAAATGACATCATATAAATTAAAAGGATAAAACATTGTATGAAATGTGCGAAAGAAGTAGGGAACCAATCGAAACTTACGTTATAGCGATCCAACAAGTTTCTAATCAATCATTATCAAGACTCCCAACTTCAGCCTTCAGATGGGGATTCGATGGATTTATCTACAAAATTTAAAAATAAATTAGATAAACAATATAAATAAAAACAACGTAATCTAAAATTGAAGTAATGTAAATTAATTTAAATTGATTACCCGGTTCCATATTTTCGTAAACATCCATCTCTTCCAAAATATAAGCCAAATCTAACGGCAAATTCGTGGCTCTCAACCAATTTTGACAACAAATCAAAGTTTCAACCATTGATGAACTTAATGAACTCCGAAAACAATCAAGAACTCTCCCTCCGGTGCTAAAAGCGGACTCCAAAGCCACTGTTGATACTTGGACAGCAAGAACATCTCGAACCAATGCAGACAAAATATGATACTTTGATGACGCCACTTTCCACCATTCTAAAATATTGAAGTTCTTATTTTTCCTATCTTCATTGCGTTCACTTAAGTACCTTTCAAGTTCATTTTGCATGTTCAAAGAGTCATCTTCATTACATTCTTTGTCAAACTCAGATTCAAACATCCTGACCGAATCTTCATCATCGGAATCTACTATTGGCACATGATCTTGTGTTTGATTAACACTATCTGCTTGATGCTCTACTTTAAGCTCACTAGTATAATGAACTACTAGCCTTGAAAGACAAATTTTAATGGAATCCGTGATAATGGTAATTTCATCCTCACTATAAAGTTGTCT
>NC_037539.1:34202853-34212805 GCF_001531365.2 Cynara cardunculus var. scolymus
CCCACAATTAAGTTTAATATGTGGGCTGAACACCTAACATGCAAGAATTCACCATCACAAACTGCACTCTTCCAAATTTGCAATCTTTTCTTGATATGTTGAACAACCCCATTGTTAGAAGAAGCATTATCGACAGTGATAGTGAATACCCTCTCGATACCCCATTTTTTTAAACACGTCTCAATAGATTTTCCTATTGTTTCTCCTTTGTGGTTGGACACTTGACAAAAGTTCAAAATCCTCTTTTGAATTTTCCAATCAGAATCTATGAAATGGGCTGTTAATACCATATATACAACATTCTGAATCGATGTCCAAGTATCCGTGGTGAGAGAAACTCTTTGTGAATTTTGAATGAAAAATGACCTCAATTTTTTCTTTTCATCATTATAGAGATTCATAATATCCCTACCTATTGTAATGCGCGACGAAAGTTCAAATTTAGGACATGCAACACTACAAAATGATTTGAACCCTTCTTGTTCAACAAATCTAAAAGGCAACTCGTCAATCACAATCATTTTTGCACAAGCTTCTCGACATGCTTTTTGACTAAACCCCACAGATACAAGACTACCACTTTCGTTCATGTTGTTCTTTTGAAAAGACAAGAATCTTTGCTTCTTATCCTCTAATCTAAACGGATACTTTTTACATTGATGGTTAAGATGGTTCCAAATGGTGCTAGTTCCATTTTTTTTCTTATCACTTGCGTAATCTTTACCACAATAATTACACACAGCCCTTGGGTCATTTTGGTTACTCTCATTTCTCGTAAAATGATCCCACACTTCAGAACATTGTCTACCTTTTTTCTCTCTTTGGTGTTAGGTGGCAAAGGAGGTTTAGAAGCACCAGTTGAGTCTATACTTTGAGTTTTAGAGGGTATTTCCATCTAAAAGACATAAATACACACAAACAAAAAAAGTAGAAAATAAACTTAAGTTAGAATATAGTTACAAGACTTATTCCACACAGACACAAGAAAATTTCTACAATGAAGAATCACAATCATAAAGGATAAATCCAAGCTAATTCACATGTAAAAACTGAGGCCACATGCAGCTTTTAAGATACCCATGAACAATCAATAACATATGCATAGAAAAGTTATGGAAAATCTACAAGTTCTTATACACATAATACAAGTTCTTATGCACATAGTACAAGTTCTGCATGTTTTCTCTCGTGATAGACTAAACAAAGGTGACAAGAGCATGCCCATATAACATCAGCAACAAACATGAGCTCTCATTTAATAGGAAACTTGGTGTTTAATGATAAAAATCAATGTAAAGAATGAAGGTACAAGTATTTATGCACATTGTATAACATTCTGTAGCCATTTCTGCATCATCAAGCATAGATACAAATAGAAATTTCTTAAAGTTAAGTTAAAGCAACAACACATTACTTACAATTTACAAATGAGGGATTTCGATTTCGACTTCGATGTGGTGGCAGACGCAGGCGCAGCAACGGCAGACACAGCCGCAGCAACCGCAGACGCAGGCTCGCTAACGGCAGACGCAGGCGCAGCAACGGCAAGTTTGTTCGTCGTTGAGTCGTTCGATTTCGATGAATTAGGCGAGACGATAAGGTAGACGCAGGATGTCTGGATGTTTATTGTTCATTTGTTTGGATTAGCCGATTAGGTTAGGATTTAGGAATTAGAATTACCAAATTAAGGATTTAGATTTAGGGGATTTAATTTGGATAAGGCTTTATGTTTGGGCTGAATAATTATAATATTAAAATAAAATAATATATATATATATATATATATATATATATATATATATATATATATATATATATGGCGGTCGGGTTGGTCCAAACCGCCCAAAAAAAAGTCTAAACCGCAAACCGACCAGACCGCCCGGTTTCGGCTATTTTTCAAACCAGACCGGACCGCCAGACCGCTCAAACTGCCAAAAATGGTCCGGTTTGACTTGGTTCGGCCAGTTTGAGGGGGCCGATGGTTTTTTTGAACACCCCTAGGAAAGGTATTGTTCGATTTGGAAAAAGAGGTAAACTTAGTCCGAGGTATATTGGGTCATTCAGAAGTTGTAAGCGGATCGGTTTGGTTGCGTATCAGTGAGAATTGCCAGAGGAATTCGTCTCAATTCGTAACACTTTTCATATTTCTAACTTGTGGAAATGTTTAGCCCATCCGAGTCTGGAAATACCATTGCATGAGGTAAAAGTGGATAACAAGTTGAATTTTATGGAAAATCCTGAGGCTGTTACTGATTGGAAAACAAAAATTTTGAGAAACAAAGAAATCAGTCTGATAAAAGTTCAGTGGCATTTTCATCAAGGGTCAGAAGCAACTTGGGAGTTGGAGTCTGAAATGAAATCAAAATATCCCTCGTTATTTGATTAACTGAATTCTGGGACGGAAATTTTTTTAGGGGTGGATAATGTGATAACTAAGTAAGAAAATAATTCTAAATTGTTTATATGTTTATGTGATCATTGCTTATTTTATTTCCACCGCCTTAAGAATTTTTATGCATGAGATATTTGTTATATCTCATGGGAGAATGTGAAAGAATGAGTTTAAAAATTTTAAACCTCTACCGCCTATGATTTTGATGGTATATAAAAGTGATAAGACTATTCCATCTTGAAAAGGAAAGAAAAGAGACAAAAACTTGTTGTGTGTATTCTTGTGTGAATTACTTTATTAAGTTGTTAAGAAGTTGATTTTGTGATTTTATTTGGAAATCATTGCAGTGAGATTCAACTTCATATGTGTGCATATAAAGTGAGTTTATATTATCAACTGTCTATATCTGGTATTTTAGATATCAAACTGTTTGGTTTTATGTGGAAAAAAAGGCAAACTATTCTTGAAATTATTTTGGGTTGATAGGGATGTTGGGTTTAGAACTGTAAAAGTTCTTAATATGAAGTTTATGTCATAAAACTGTTTTGATGCCATTCTTGGCAAAAATGACAAATTTGGTTAAATTTTTATGAGGAAATAAAAGTGGCATATCAAGAATAGGTGTACCTTTGGATAAGGGTGACAATAGTGCAATCTGAGTTTTGATCATACATTTTGTTATTACATCCATGAGATGAAATGATCTTGAGTTATCACTTCTGTGTGATGTGAGGACTTGGAATTATTGCTCTTATTGACATAATAACAATGTTGTTATGAAGAGGAGGAAAATTGTTTATAAACATAAAGGCTTTGATTGCCTGTGTTTTGAATTAAAAATGTTTTTGGGTTGATCTGGATATTATTCTTTAAGTTGTTCAAATAAGTAAAAGTTGATGAGGAACCAAAGGGGCTCTGGTTGGTCTTCAAGACTAACCAAAAGGCCTCTGGTTGTAAGGAACAATTCTAAGTTCAAATATTTTATACTTTGACCTAGAGGCTCTATATCTTGGAAATTAATGTTAAGTCCAAGCTCTGTATCCAAGTTCTGTATCTAAAACCTTTTGGACTTGAAACATTTTTAATTTTGTTTTTTATGGGCTTTTAGAACCCAGAGCATAGTTCAACCAAAAGGGGCTCTGGAGGACCTCTGGTTGGCTTGATCTCTGGGTGAATTATTTATGTGATAAAGTCCTTGAGAAAATATTCTAACCTTTGATAGAGGATCAAAGAGGCTCTGGTTGACCTTCATATTTAACTAGAGAGCCTCTGGTTATCTTTAAATTTTATTTTCTTTTAAGTATCTCAATTTCTTATTTTCTATATGTTTTAGTTTAAACGGACCAGAGGCTTTGGTTGTCCAAAGGTCCTCTGGTTACTCATATATCCTTAGTTGTTTTTAAAAAGTTGGAGATCAAAAGCTCTGGTTGGTAAGACCAGAGGCTCTGGTCGACCAAAAGGGGCTCTGGTTGGCTTAACTTTGGATTTCTTTATACTAAGTTAAGTGACCAGAGGAGTTCTGGTTGATTATAGTACATGTTTATATTATTTTCAAGAATGATCTAGACTTCATAATTAAGTCTTTAGTGACTCTATTTTGTTTGGCTTTGCTCTGGCTTAAGAGCTAGAGGAGCTCTGGTCCTTAGGAGCCAGAGGAGCTCTGGGTAATTTCGCACAGAATGATGCAAGGACCTGAGTAGTCACATTCCATGTGCAGCAAGGAAAATTTATAACTCACATTTGTTTGCAATATTTGAGTTATATTGTATAAAAAGTTGTTAGATATTTGTAAAATTACAAAAATGATTTTATAACAGGTTTTGGTGATTTTCACCCTGTAATTGCATAAAAAGGGATTTCTCACTAGACCTCAAGGTCTAACCCTCATTTTGTATTTAAAATGTGCATTGCAGGTAAGTTATTATCAAGGGATAAGGGAAGGAAAAATTGTGAATTTTCCTTTCAAGCTTGCATGGGTTTTGATAAAGAACTTGTTATTTGTTGAGTTTTGGAAAATTTGTTTCATATGCAAGTTATGTACAAGAATATTATGAAAAAAAATTGGTTGTTAAATTTTGTAATATAACTTCTTATACTGTTGAGACCGAATGTGTATTATTTGTATCTCTTGATATATGAAATACATGGTTATATGCAAATGTGGATCTTGGGGTGTTACACAAGACTTTGTAAAAAGTTGCAATAAGTGCAGAAGAGTGGAAATATTTCTCAGCGAAATGAAATGCCTTTGAACAAAATTCTAGAAGTAAAATTGTTTAATGTCTAGGGTATTTATTTTATGGGACCTTTTCCCATTTCCAACACTTGTTCATACATATTGGTTGCAATGTCCAAATGGGTGGAAGCTATGGCTTGTCACACCAATGATGCCAAAACTGTCATCAAGTTTCTACACAAGCACATTTTCACAAGATTGGGTACACCACGTGGCTTGATTAGTGATGAGGAAACACACTTCATAAACAATTTGTCAGAACAAACTCTTGAGAAATATGACATCAAACTAGGATAGCCATAGCTTATCATCCACAAACCAATGATTTAGTTGAATTGTCAAATAGGGAGATAAAGGGAATTTTGGCAAAAGTACTCAAACTAGACCGAAAGGACTGGGCCTCCAAATTGGATGATGCCTTGTGGGCCTACCTGACTGCTTTTAAAACTCCCATTGGAATGTCTCCCTATAAACTGGTTTATGGAAAAACTTGTCATTAAGCCTACTGGGCCATCAATGAACTGAAGATGAGTATAGACGAGGAAAGAACTAAAAGATTTTTGCAGTTGTGTGAACTGGAAGAACATAGGAATCATTCCTAGGAAAGTGCCAAAGTTTATAAAGAAAACACAAAAAAATGTCATGACAAGAAAATTCTTCCAAAAGAATTCAAAGAAGGTCAGCATGTACTCTTGTTCAATTCCCGACATAAATTGTTTCCCGGTAAGCTCAACTCTATATGGATTGGTCCTTACCAGATTGCCAAAGCTTACCCTTATAGAGTTATCGAATTAATTGATCCAGATAAGGGTAGTACTTTTAAGGTGAACTAACAACGGGTAAAACAATTTTACGATCCCTTGGCACTGGTACATCAACCTCTTGAGGCTGTTAATTTTGCAGCTTGAAGAAAATGAATTTCTAGGCTTTTCATAAAACCGTAACTGTAACACCACATCCCACACATTGTAGATAACATATATTTCATACAGGAAATACATGTTTATACATCATTCAGGTTCCTTAGTACAAGAATCTACCAGTATGAAATACATGGTTCAAAAATTCAAAATACAAATTCTTGTACTAGACAATGATTATTTATCAAAACTATATGATACATCATCCAATCCTCATGCAGGTAAACATATAGGGAAATTATCACATTTTCCCTTTTCCCTTACCTTCTGCAGTTCCTGCAACACATATTTAAAATAACAAAACGAGGGTTAGACCGAAAGGTCTAGTGAGTTACCCTATTTATGTTATTGCAGGGTGTTAATCACCAAAACTTTATGTAAAACAACTTTTCATATATATAACAAATATATGAACAAGTAAGGGCATGGTACTAATGCCTTTTTATTTTTCAAGCCAAATTTCCCTGCTTGCAAATAATATATCAACTCTAAACAGGTTTATATTAACCAAATTAACATAATGCCACTTTTAAACCTTTTTCTATTCAAACAAGGTTTATACAAAGTTTCATGCCAAACCTGTTATCCCCTTCTCTATAACATTCAGACTATGATTTCCAATAAGAACCCTGATCCTAAATCTTTAAATCACAAAGAAATAAAAATTCCAGACCATAGTAATTTTAAGAGATATAATAGTAAGGGTTATATTATATAACACACCCATACAATTGCCACCCTTATATCCAAATGTACACCTCTCCTTTATATGCCACCCTTATCCCATAGTATACCTCTCCTTGATATGTCACCCTTATCCCATGGTAGACCTCTCCTTGATATGCCACCTTTATCCCATGGTACACCTCTCCTTGATATGTCACCCTTATTTCCTCATCAAAATATTTCATAAAACAATTCCATTTAGACCGCAGTCAATGGAATTATCAGTTCAAAAATCATCTTTATCAAAATTCCCATTTATATATAAAAACAAGTCAAAATGCAAATCCGGTCAAAATAGACTTGGCCGGACTTCATATCCGGTCAAATCTTGGCCGATTGACCAAATCTGGACAACATATCGCCCAAGGCTTGTCTGATTTAACACTTAAGAGAATTTCAACACTTTTGTCCGGATAACAAATCCGGACAATACATCGCCCAAGGTTTGTCCGATTTAAAATAATCCGGTCAACACATGGTTGTATTCATACTTCTCCGTTCAAAATATTTAACATAAACTTAGTTTATAAATCGCTCAACTCTTGTCCGGTTTAAGACTAAATCGCTCATCCTTCATCCGGTTTATGACTAAACCGCTCAACCTTCATCCGGTTTATGACTAATCCGGACAACACTAAAATAGTTAAAACTTCAAATCAAATGAAAAGTTTATACAATCAATTTATGCAATTATAAAGAGTTTCAATGCAGTTAAACCATTCGCCTTTTGAAACCAACTCCTTGCAAATTTCAAATAAGCAAATTTAAAGAGATTTTGAGAAAATACTCACCTTATTTAAATTTAGCAAATGCAAACCAATTTGACTTTAAGTATGCAAGTAATCCGGACAAGCTGCCTCTCAATTCTCTCAAGCTTTCCAAAAAAAAACCAGAAACCTTTACTTGAACCTTTCCTCTCATATATATACCCCTTTCTAAAAGTGGAAAGCCAGCTATACTCTCTCACGCATGCATACATACAAACTCATGCATACACCACTAATACCTTATGCATGATATTCATGTACATCACCACTCATACATACATTTATTTCATATTATGCATATAGTTTCTATGCATAAAAATTCACATAATTGCATGATCAAATATAATAATTTATCATGCTATCACAAAATTTATTTAACAGATAATCACGTATTCATTACCTCAAGTGATAATCAGGATCCGGTTATCACAGTAACTTATATGTTAATTTTTGATTTTGCATTCTATCTCTAGCCTATATCTCTTGTGACCATGAATGACCGAAAAAGTTATATATTGTTTTTATCATAAAATTTCGGCCTATCTAGTTTTCATTAAACTCGACTTAAAATTCATTAGACAACCTTGAGTGGAAGTCTAGGTATTTTAAAATCAATTTTATTAAATAATTGGTTTTAGAGATATTAGGCTCAAGTTAGTATTAAAATAAAATGGGCCTTTTTAGCTTTCATGACCCACTTCCTTAGTTTTAATGTATTGGGCTAACTTTTCTGTTGGACCAACCTCTTTCTTAAAACTCCGGTCCATTTGGTTGTTTTTCTTTTATTTGATAAATACTTCAGATTAAGAAGGGTTGTTTTATCAGATACAGAGATGCCACATAATAGGAGCATTAATTGAGACTGTTGTGAGTAAGTACTTAATGTAGGAAATGGAAAGACACTCTTTGTCAACCTCAACTCCGTCATCTCTCTACTTCTATCAGTGATTGAGCCTGTAGAACCTCAAGTCGGCCTCCAACGACCCACCATCGTACTTCCTCGTACATGTCGAAGGTCAACTTTGTACTCGCTATTTCTCCTAGACTCGCTTGTATCGCCCTCACTGAGCCGAGGCCACCATCTCCAATCCTCAGTGATGAGAAAGCCAAAAAAAACCCTTGGTTGCTTCCCAAATAGCCACAAACATTCATGGAAGGCTCGAAGCCGATTGCACACTAGTAGAAAGATAGCCAACTATTTCCAAACCTAACAATTCCGTTTCTACCTCTTCGTCTTCTCTACCCGACACCTCGATTTCCAACAATCGCTACCAGCTTAGAACCTTAGCAGAAGCAGCAAAAGTTTTGCAGACTCCACTTCCACTCCTTCTCAAAGCAGCCATCGTGCATTTAGCAATTCCAGCAAACACTCCCAAGGTATGGACCGCTCTCACGCTCCCAACCTTAACATCCCACTACCTGACCCTGATTTTCTGGCAAGAAACATAGTAACCAATTATGTGCAAACCTAGACTGTGCATTCAAGGCTAGGAACGAAATCCTAGGATTAAGCTTGTCGTCGATGAAACCGAATTCAAAACTACCTAATTTCTCTTCACCTTCATATGCACCATTTGGTGGGCAAACTCCGTTCCCACAACCTAGTGTCATTATTCTAAACACAAGAGGCAAACCCATCCCAAACCACCATTCCACTCGATACAAACCATTCCACTTGATACAAACCATTCTAACAGTTGAGTCGAACCCCTTTACCAAATCCAAATTCAAGCTATTACAATCATCCCCCTACCACTCAATCGTCACTGAAGAATGCTCCCTCTCCAAATATGAAGGTAACCGTTTGATAATCCTAGATTGGATTAATCAACAACATATCATGATTCAATTCAAGAACACAATCAAAATATAGAGAGAGTAGAAATCTAGAGAGAAAAGATCTTCAAAGCTTCAATAGTATTAATTTTGATTGATTACACAATGATTAGCTCTTCTAACATCTAACTATTACACTAAGCACCTATTTAAACAACAAGATAAGAACAAAAGCATAAAGCTTGGATACATTAATTTAGGTACAAAAACATGGACCTAACAATCTCCCTGTTTGGATACAAGCTTTATGAGCACCTTTTAAAAAAATTTAGCAAATTTTTTTTAGTCTCTCAGCTGCATCAAGCTTTAAATAGTCTCCCACTTGATGAACATTCTTCCCTTGTTCTTTTCAGATTTAAAACAATCTTCCCCTTGTCGAAACTTTGTATAATATACTCCTTTAAATTCTTTGTTGAAATACTCCTTTAAGAAACAAATATATTTCTTTAAAAACTTCAATTCTTCAAAACGTTTCTCAAACTTTAACAATCATCTTGTTTGACCTGTAAATTCAGTTTTGATATTGATATCTTACTCTGAATGAACTCTTAGGACGATCACAGTGCAGTGGAAACAATTATAAGAACAAAACATAGTAAACAAACCAAGAACACACAGTTTAAGATGAGGAAGAAGATGAATACAAAAGAATAGGTTTTCAATTCATTCAATTGAAAATTAGACGATTACAATTCAGAAGCACACTGAATACAAAGGCCTAAGCTGCTATTTATACTAGACCCTAACGACCTTACTGACATGATCTAGAAAGTGAAATCATCTAAGCCGTCTAAATAAAGTCTATTAAAATCTAGTCACGTGAGAGGCACATGCAGCTAACAACCTTTGAAAAACAGAAGAACAAGATCTTCACATAAGACGAATCCACAGACCCTCTGTGAGCCATCTTAGAGGCTCTGCTGTAGTAGACTTGTATGATCTTATTGTCAGAGGACCATTTTCCAGAACCTCTGTGAGAGACATCAGAGGTTCTGTTGAACTTTACTTGCACGATGAAACAGCTTCTGTTGCTAGTCCTCTGATGTCTTCTGTGGAAGATATCCTTCTGTCAACA
>NC_037539.1:34213375-34218215 GCF_001531365.2 Cynara cardunculus var. scolymus
CATCCCTCTTCACCACATATTGAGCATAAAGCACGGTCTTCTTTAGCATAGTCCTTGGAGATATGGTTTCAAGAGAAGTTATCACGTGCTCTGAGAAGACCTGCTCGCGTGGCCTTGTGAGTTTTGAGAAGTGAAACTTTGCAGCGGCAGAAGGCATTCCTGTAAGCTCTGGATCGTAAAGGGGCTCTGTGTCCACGGTAGAGTAACGCCACCGCAGAATCTCCTCCACAGTGGTTACGGGCTCTGTGCGCACTTGCTACGTGGGAATTTTGCTCATCGATTCAAGGATCTCAGTAACCCTTCCCACTGTGGCAGATTCTGGTATTCTGGTTTCTTCTTCTTCTAGTATTGGCCTCTGGGTGGACCCCTCTGGTAGGATTGGCTTGACAGTTCCTACCAGAGCGTCGAACGTACCCTTGGACGTTTCCTCCTTCGCCATTTTGGAGGAAGAGCCTTCTCCAGCTCTGGAGATAGGGGCTCTGCCCTTTCTTGCTTGTGCCTCTGCCAAAGACACCTTTAACGCTCGAACTAGGTCTGGGTCATCATACTCTTCTTCATTTATCTCCTCTGGCGTCTCAGAGCTTGACCCCTTCTGTGGCAACTCCTCTACAGCTTTACCCTTGCCTTTCCCCTCAGGCTCTGGAGATTTATCTTTTGAGAACAGGGCAGCTGCAGAGTCCACTATCTTTAGTGGTTTGGCAGAGGTTGTCTTCTTTGGCTCCTCTGTCTTCTTCTTCCCCTCATGACGATCATGGTCATCACCTCTTTGATCGTCTTGGATTTTAGTGGCTTCTGCCTTGCAAGTAGTAAGGGGAGCCTTCTTCAATCGCCTCAGAATCCTGGTAGCTGCCTTCTCCATTTTCTCGATCACCAACTCAGCATTCACAGAAGTGCTGCTTATGTCGATCTCTGTGGCCCACTTCATTTTAGAGAGGCTGCGATAGATTTCGCTTCTCAATGTGTCACCCTCTTTGACGAGCTTTGAAGTGCAGTCTCTTATTGATTGGTTGGAAGCTCGGGCTTCTTTGAGGAGTTGGTCTGTATATTTGCGCATGATATCTCCTAGGGCTTCAACCATTGCATCTAGCTCTCTGCGAGTGGCTAGATGGTTGATGTTTGCCCTGGAGGATTTGGTATCAACGCCATAGGTGACTGCAGAGGAGAACATTTGCTTGATCTCATCCTTGAAGGCGGAATAGTCTGTGTAGCCGGCGGAGATGAAATCAACAGCAAACTGGGCGACCACCTCTGATAACTCTGTCTTCAGCTTTTGGATTGAGGAAGGGTTGAGAGACAGAGCGCTCAAAGCTTCTGTGAGGTCGTCTTTATGAAGGACAGAGCTCTGAAGGGTTGAATGGGTCGCCTTGAGCCTCTATTATTGGTGCAAACGCCTCTGTCCATGGTTGAGAGGTGAACAAGCTTTTCAACTCGTCCAACCTCTGGAATACCGCTGTAGCGAAGGTTTGTAACTCCCCCTTCGTCACATAGGTATCCTGGGAACCTAGATCACCAACACATGGTGACCTAATAGCCTCGGAGTGTGAGGCACCCTCAACGACTGGTTTTGCGATGTCAGCTCGGGGACTTCCACCGGATCCTCGAACATCTTCAATTGGAGAGCCTACCAGTGTTCTGTCGATATCGTGCCTAGTAGGTTCAGAGTCTAACTCGGCAGAGGTATCGAGTGGAGACTTTGGGCGTTCTAGACCCGCAGCCTCTGTGACCCTCTCATATGCCTCTGAAGCATAAGTTGGTTGTTCACTCTTGTGAGGGGAGGCAACGGATGCCTCTTTGGGTTGTGACGAGTCCTTGGGCGAATGGACTCTTATTTTAAAACCAACATCCTTTTAAGAGGATGTTGGAGTATGTTGTGGTTCCCGGGCTGTGCGTTCGACAGAGGACGAAAGAATGTCCTCTGCGAGGTTGGTTTGGGTTGGGTTCAGCATGTGCACGCCTTGTTCAATAGGGGTTCCCTCTAGAACAGGGTCCCTATAAACGTGGGTAGCACTAGGAAGGGGCTAGGATGTGTGCCTTCGGCATCTTTTACTCCCTCTTCTATCTCCAACTCTTCTTCTTCTTCGTCTAATACGACCTCTGTCTCGAAATCAGCTACTTCTGTAGGCACTTTAAACTCTTATTGAATTTGGAAGATTACTTCGTGTATCTGCTCTGTTGGGGACTCTTCGTGAACCACCTTGCGTAACCTTCTGCGCTTTGGAGCAGCCTCTACAGGGCTTTCTGGGATTACAGCCTCTGTGACCACAACCTCTGCGGGTTGGGCCTTCTTTGATTTCTTCTTCTTTGGTGTTTGCAGAGGACTGCTTGGACCCTCTTCTTCTGCGGGTCTCTTCTTCCCTTTTTTCTTCTCAGAAGAGTCAACACCCTTCTGAGTCTTCTTAGTCTTCTTAGGTGGGGGACTTGCTACTCTCGGTCTGTCTTCACTCACCTCTCTAGCCTCTGTTGGCTCCTCCATTCTTTGCTCTACTCTCATTTTTTGAACTCTCTCCTAAGGGGATTCCTATGCGTGGAGGGGTTTTAGGGACCGGTTCTGGCCTCCTGTATCCACGTCTGTATGCTTTCCTATCTCCATGGCTAAGGTATTTGAGCATAGCTTTAGATAGAGGTCTTGGGCTTCTGTACCCTAGCTCATGCTCGTGGGATGGAACTCTTTCATTGGATACAATCTAGCATTAGGGTCGGCAGAGGGCAGCTTCTCTGCAATCATTTCACCAAAGACCAGACCAAAGAACCTCTGTAGGATAAGATTTGGATGGTTGAGGTCCTCTTTGGCCTTCTTCTGCGCCTTCACTTTTGACTTCTCACCCCTCTGTGTCGCGCACTTCTTCTTGATTAACCCCACCATGTCGTCGAATATGAGATGTGCGTAATCGAGGGGCAGGTTGAAATATATTCCATATATAATGGAAAGCATTACGTGAGAGGCTTGGTCATGGCTGTCGACCTTCCCTGTTAGGTAGCAATTCACGATCGAGAACAAAATGTTCCAAATAGGGGGAAGGCCTTTTCATTTGAATTCAGTCCTCATAGCAATTTTTGTCTTGGCAGTGTAGGAGTGAAATTAAAGGAATTGAATTAATTCAGCATCTGTTGGTGATGGGGCAAAGGTATCCAAACTAAGAGTTGCCAAGGAAGGTAGGCGGAGGGCTGTTCACTGGGTATTAACGTTTAGTTCCATAGGTACTAGGGATTTGTTGATTGGGTGAGAAGCATAACCAACGATGCTTAATCCAGAGTTGTCCAAGGTAGTGATATAAGAACTTAGCAAGAATTGGGTTATATAAGATTCAGGGGTAGGTTTGGTGGCTGAGAGAGCATAATATAATGGATGGTTACGAAGAATTTCAATGAGGATTCTGGGAAACCAGATAAAGAAGGAGCGAAGAAATAATTATTTGGTTTCTTGACTAGAACTACTTTCTCGTATCGATTTTAAAAAAATGATAGAGCGTGAGAAGTTAGGGCTTGGGATTGGGTTACCTCGTTGTCGCTTGAGATATTAACAGATTGAGCGGAGGCTGAAGATGAAGACATAGTTGCAGATTTTTAGTGAAGCTCGAAATTTGCAAGTTCGTCGGAGAAGAAGAATATTGTAAAGGTTTACATTTTGGGGGGAAGGGGTATTTATAGTGAGGGATTTGAAAGCGAACCGTTTATTGGGAGAAATAACGTGATGAGTGGCTATAGGGTGTGACGAATCAAAATATGACATGCACTGTTGGGAAGACGCACGATTGATGATGTGCGCCCCCGTTTCTGACACGCGTGTGATGTCTTTTAACTCTTATCCACAGAACCACGCGCACCATATCAATAATAAAGAACTATGAGTTCTGTCAGAGGCCTAAGGGTAACAGAGCCTCTGTGATATGTGCGGGGTCTTCTAGCATGTTACACCTTTATTTACCTAAACGGTTTGAAAATCCTCAGAGAGATGAGTACTTGCTCAGTTCAAACCCACAGAGCCTCTGATAGAAGCGTCAGAGGTTCTGCTGAGTTGACCTCTGAGAACAAGATACTTCAAAAGTTTTGACACCTTCTGAGGTTTTGATTTTCATTTTAAAACTCCCCCTACGAGCCAGCTTCCATGGCTCCCCCTCGAACAAAAAACCATTTAAAATCCTAAGAAAAAGTATCGACAGAGAATCCGTTCAAAGAGCCTCTGAGAGCTATCACAGAGGATTTGTGAAAAGACTTCTGTGATGAAAAAATATTTTGTTTCTTCAAAAGGTTTTATTCTTTTTAAGCACATACTCCCCCTCAAACCTTGCAAGTCTCTGCAAGTTAAACCTGTTTAACTATGAAATCAAGCGAAGGTTAATCAAGAAATAAAACTATATACAAAAAGAATTTTAAGAGAAGAACTATATACAAAAGGAGATTATTCAAAGAAAAACTTTTATACAAAAAGAATAAACAAAAAGACATACAACAACAGGACCTTCTCCTTTCTTAAGGTATGATGACAGAAGCTCTTTTGCATTTACAGAACCTCCTGCTACTTCTGCATTTAGAGAACGTTTGATTTTGGTACCCACTTCCAATTGGGTCCCTTATAATTAGCCTGTTTAAAGTATGCCATGGCATCTTTTGGTTTGGTCTTATTGTTCTTAGAAGAAGAATTACCAATATGTGTATTGTTCACCCTAGATCCATGGTTCTTAGGGTGAGAGACCAGACAGGAAGAATGGTGAATATGATCAGACAGAGYATRCATGATATTGAAACAATCACAGAAGGAAACATTACAAGAAGCTTTATTGAAATTTTCTTTAAAATCATCAAAGAAGGGTACAAATTTTTTATTTTTAGAGCCCTTCTT
>NC_037539.1:34219718-34241757 GCF_001531365.2 Cynara cardunculus var. scolymus
AAAAAGTTGATCATGTGTTCTTTCCATTGCGGATATTCATCACAGATAAGCGTAGGAGGCTTTGATTGAAATCCAGTACTCATGGATGAGGTATGAACAAGTTCGCCATTGAAATTAAATGAAACAGGGTAAACTGGAGAAAAACTGGTGTTCTAGAAAAGGCAGATTAATATCAAAAACAGAATTAATCGAATAAGAATTCAATTCATGCTCTTTTACCAATTGTTTGACCTGTAAATTCAGTTTTGATATTGATCTCTTACTCTGAATGAACTCTTAAAACGATCACAGTGCAGCAGAAACAATTATAAGAACAAAACAGAGTAAACAAACCAAGAACACACAGTTTAAGATGAGGAAGAAGATGAAAACAGGAGAATAGCTTCAAAGGTTTTCAATTCATTCAATTGAAAATTAGACGATTACAATTCGGAAGCACACTGAATACAAAGGCCTAAGCTGCTATTTATACTAGACCCTAACGACCTTACTAACATGATCTAGAAAGTGAAATCATCTAAGTCGTCCAAATAAAGTCTATTAAAATCTAGTCACGTGAGAAGCACATACAGCTAACAACCTTTGAAAAACAGTAGAACAGGATCTTCATAGAAGACGAATCCGCAGACCCTCTGTGAGCCATCTCAGAGGCTCTACTGTAGTAGACTTGTATGATCTTATTGTCAGAGAACCATTTTCTAGAAGCTCTGTGAGAGACATCAGAGATTCTGTTGAACTTTACTTGCACGATGAAACAACTTCTGTTGCTAGTCCTCTGATATTTTCTGTGGAAGATACCCTTCTGTCAACACTTGAAGAATACTTTTTCATACTTTTACATGAAGTAAATATTAGAGCTAACACTTCTTCAAGAAACAAACTTTTCTCCTCCTTATCTTTGAACCACTTCAACTCTTTACCAATTTCAAACAAATTTTCAGCTTGATAAAGAATCTCCTTTTCAAGAATCTTCTCTTTCAACCAAAACAATCTTCTCCTTTAAACAACACATAAACTTCTTTCAACTTTAGTGTAAACTCTCCATTTTCTTAGTAAACTCCCCCTTTTCTGTTCAACATGTAATCTACATAACTTCTTTCCTTACAACAAATGAGAAAAAAAATTCACGTTCACTCCCCCTTGATTATAGCAGAGAAAAAAATCTTCAATAATCTTCAAAACTTTGCTTATGTCTTTGATAATCTCCCCCTCATGATGATTAGAAGAATCTTGAACATCATGCACAATCAAAGATATACTAGAAATCTCCCTTTCAGAAAGATAACCTTGACAAACTAACATTCTTTCTCGAAAAAAAATCTTTATCAGGACGAACCATTCTCAATTTTTCCTTGAAAGTTGAGTAATCATCTAACATAGAAGCACATATAGCAACTATTATGACAACAATTTTAAAAATAATTGTGTGGCCTACTTTTAGAGTTGAGAGTTATGAATCTCTGATAGGACTTCCAGTTATCACTGAAGTAAAGTTTTAGAACTAACTTCTCAAACTGTTCTGGCAGTATCACACAGATACGCAATTGGAATCACAAAGACTCGTGAAAGTGTCAAAGAAAGTACTCATCTAAGTATATATTTGGCTCAAAAGACTCAAAGTGCACAGAACAAAGTTCGAAGAACGGAGTTGTGTCTTCTTTTTTCAGTATCTAAATCTTCCAAATGAAGAGTAGATAGATTATGTGGTAAATCTTTCATGATATATGAAACAAGCACCTTTTGTGAGATACTTGAGTAGCTAGGTGGGGTTACACGAGTAGTCGACACTGGGTCCATGTTTATTTCAATATTCATCTCCAAAGAATGAGAATGAATAGATTATATGGAAACCCGGTTAACTATATCAATTTAGAAAGGACTATATTTTTTTTTTTGAGTCCTGTTACACACTCACCATATTCTTTTAGCTCAAACACTCAATCTCTTAGCATTTTACCTCAAACACTCCCTTTCAAAATTAACCTAAAGATGTGTTTCATGGGTAGGACTAGGTTCTTACAGTTCTGGATTGACCATTGAAACTTCTATTCTTAGCACTCGAAAAATTTCTCGCACTTTCAAAAATATATACGTTAAAGCTCGTATAGAAATGAAGAATGACTCCTGAATTGATTTATTCATAAGTCATATGAAGAACAGATTTTGAACTGAGTTGTTCAAAAACTAACACATTAAATGTATGAGATGTGGAAATAACAAATTTTAAGAACAGTTGAATCAGGTATTGTAATTATGTATGATGAGAAAATGCATAGGCATTAATCTCAAAGAAATACCCATTCAATAATAATACTTGTTTTTCAAGAAATCATTTAAATTCTCACTTCTTAAAATCATAAAACATTTGAGATTAAGGAAGTGGTTTGAACATTTGTAGAAACATTTAATATATTGAGAAGTCATTCTTCTTCTAATCATATGAAAATTAAGCACAAAAAAATATTGATGAAAATTTTTTTATCACTTAAAAAAATTATCTTACAAAAAAAATAAGATAGAGTCTCATTGCTCACCATTTGAACACCACAAGGTTCTCATCACTCATCTCTAGTCTCTCATCGCTCAAATATGAAATGTCATCGCTCAACTATATGACCTCTCATCGCTCAAAGTTAACACACATTGCTCAAGGTGTTTTACTCACCGCACAAAGATGTAACCGGATAAGGACTTTATCGCTCAATACTATACTATCTCATTGCTAAAAAACATGTCACTCATCGATCAACAGACAACACCTATCGCTCATGTTGGGTCTGAATTTCAGTGTTAAATTATATTTCTCTTGAAAGTTACTATTGTCTATAATTGTATAGACATCATGTTTGACTTTCCTTGTATAGTTTGACTTTGACTAAGAAGGGTTTTAGTTTGACCCTATATAAAGCTTTTGTCTTTAGTGATTTAGTAGAGATGAGCTTAATTGTAAAACTTACGTAAAGAATAGAAGTTTGACTTGTTGACTAATTCTCTCAATCTCCTTCCAAGTGTTCTTACAAGATTATCTTAGATTGCCATGGATTCATAGAGTTTTATGAAGATTGATCATTTCGTGGACTCACAATTGGTATCAGAGTAGATTATGCAAGAAATCAGATATTTGAAAAAAAAATTTAAGAAATTTTCTGAAGTTCATAATTTTCATCTAGTGTTCTTCATCTTTTAACCATTTTTTATCCGAATTTTTTTCAAATCTTTATGTTTTGATGTTATAAATATGATCGAAATGTGCGGAATTGGTCTGTGAATCTTTGTTATTCACAATGTTTTATGATTTGATCATTATTTTTCAAGATTTGATCAAATTTGTGGATTTTAAATTTTTTTGTGTTCTTGATTTTTTTTTTTCAAAAAGGTTGTTTTTGATCTAAAATTATGCTAAAAAGTTGTTGATTTTGTGTTTTAGACTTGTTTTTAGTTAGATTATCTTGGTTTTCATCGCACACATGGTCACTGGATTGAAGACTTACCAAATTTTTGGACTTAAAATCGCTCAAAGGCCTAACTCTTACAAAGGCCCAACCGATTTAGGCTATATCGCACAAAGGCCCAGCGTTATTTCTCACAGCAGCCCATCTGTTTTACATCTTCATCGCATAGTCTTCCTCACACAGACATACGGATTCAAGATTCTCGCTCAAAGGTTCTCTGATTTCAAGTCTAAATCGCACAATACACCATTTGGATTTCATCTTCCTCACATGTTTCTATCTTGTTCTTCCTAAATCTCTCAAAGGCTTAGTTGATTAAGCTTTCATCCGTATTAATCGCACAACAAACTCTGATCGATTTACATCTTCATCTCACAAAGCTTCAACTGTATTTTAGCCATTTCAGCCAAATCGAACAAGGAACCAGTCGGTTTTGGGTGTAATCAGTCATCCATCTTAGCAGTTTCGAGGAACATCGCTCAAGAACATCTTGTCCGATTTCACCGCAAATTGCTGCATACTTTGTCCGATTTCATCTTAAATCGTTGACCTCTTTGTTCAGTTTTCTCTTAATCGCAGACCTCCCCTGTTCGAGTTCCTTCTTCATGGCAGACCTGTTCTATTTCCATCTATATCGCACACTTAATCGAAGATCTTACCATCTAGTTTTGACCTAAATCGAATAATACTTTTTGGTTTTTTTGATTTAATTTTTTTTATCAAAGAGTTGATCGGTGGTTGTAAATCGGATATAGGATTGTAAATCGGACATGAGGTAAATCACTTAGTCTTGGGCGGTGTTAGTGTTAATCGGTAAACAACCTACTCATTTTAGCCTTTTCTTGATAATCTTTGCATCCGGACTCAAGAATCTCGCACATAGGATTGTGTGGATTAGACTTGTGTGGATTAGAACTCCTTACATAGGCAGATTTAGTTATCCTCGGTCGCTTAACTCCTGGTCCGGACTCATTCCTCGGACAACTGCTCAAGTACAGAGTTAGACGAATTTGTGGCCCAACGCATACTTGGTTTAGGTTTAACCATTCTTGGGTTTTCTTGTTTATTTTACCCATCCAGATTTGTGGCCCAAAATACTTCCAATTTTTTGAGATATTTCTTTACAAATTTTCCAGATTTCATTTTCTCGTATTAAATCAGATTTTATCTGGATTTCATTTTTTTTTGTAACTGTTTTTTCACGTTTATCTGATTTTGAGAAATTTTGGACTGTTTTTGAGATTTTTAAACTGATTTAAACTGTTTTGAGAATTTTGAACTGATTTATCTCACGTAAACTGTTTTTAATCAGTTTTAACTGTTTCTGACTGTTGTTAACAGTTTTAACCGTTTTCAATAGTTTTGACTGTTTTTTGATTGTTTTCGCTGATTTTCTTGTTTCTGAACAGTTTTGGATATTTTTTGAGAATTTTGAGCTTATTGATTTTAATCTGAATGTTTTTGTTGATTTTGATTTGTTTGACTGATTTCACATTGCATTAGATTCTTTGATCAATCTTGATTTGTGAAATGACAGTTTTTCTTAAGAAGGAGAGTAAAGAACTGAGAGTTCAAATATCAGAGTTGGAAAAGAGCACAAAGGAGTACAAAGATAAATATATAAATATGTTTTATGAAAATCATGCAGATAAGAAATTCATTAAGGATCTGCAAAGAGAGAATAGAGTTTTGAGAGAAAATTTTGAAGAAGATTTATCGAATAAGGTTAGTGAACTTGAGAAAGCTTTGGATGCAGTAAGAAAAGAGTGTGAAAAAGAGTTAAAAATGTGGAGTAAGTTAAATAAAGACTTATTTAATAAACTCCAAAAAGTTCAAAATGACCTAAATGCTGAGAAAAACTCTTCTGGGAGGAAAAATACAGAGACTGAGGACTTCACAGATAAACTTCATAAGTCTGAGTGGTTGAGGTAAGGAAGTTACTTGTTGATTCCAGATCTCTCAATAACACGAATATTCAAGTTATGAATAACCCAAATATATCGTGTGGATGAAAAATAGTGAAGAACACAAAAGAATATTCAAGAATGTGTTTGAGTGCCAAATGATTCACTGTTATTCAAATGATTGATTGGAAAGCGTAAACGATTACAGGAATGATAAAGCCTATTTATACTAGTAATCTAAATATGAAGATTGCTATCTATGGAAGACATTTAGCAAATCTCTTATGAAAGAAAAACAATCTAGAATTATGGAAACTAAATAAAGCTAAGTAAAGTAAAGGGAATCCAGCTGTCAATTTGTCATCTCCAGTTGTCTTCCAGATGGCATGTTCAACCATGAGTCTTGTGGTCTTCTTGATCAAATACCTCTGGTTGAACTGTTGTGGAAAACTCCAAGTGTTGGTAACCAGAGGGGTTATGGAGATGCGCAGTTCATCGCACCTATGGACCTTCATCGCATCTCTAGTTGTATTGGGCATTTAGACTTTTTCCTTGAGAGTTTTCCATCGGCCTTCTAATCTTTCACACTTGTATGTTTTTCATTACTTTTACAAATACGAGTGATGGGATCTAACATTACTGGACTTAGAAAAAGAAAACGTTTTGGAAGCTGAGAAGATTCTGAAATACTAAAAGGAAAGAATTTGAGAAAGAGAAGAAGAGGATAATTGAAGTGGAAAAACGATTTGGTATTGAACGCATATCTTATGAAAATAAGATCAACTCTCTAGAGCTGAACGCTAAAATGTATTGAATCAGATCTCGGATTTTGAGCAGCTAATCATCTTGGAACGAGCCAAGATTGATAAAGAGAAAAAAAGATAAGAGAAGAATGTCTGAGCAAGAACATTGAATTATCTGACTGCATTGCTCAAAAGCAGAAGGCTTTGGACGAAGAAAAAAAGTTGTTTGCTCATGAAAAGCGAAATACGGCTAAGAAATATGCAGCTATGGCCAACGAGCTTGTAGAAAAGAAAAAATGGCTCGACATTGCTTCTGAGAATGAAAAGAGTAGCTCAGATGAAGAGAGATGAGAGTTTGATAAAGAGAAGAAGATGTTTGAGAAGCTGAAGAAGGAGTTAGAAGGTAAACTCCTGTATACTTCTAAGAAATTGTCTGATTTGAAGACAAAACTTGAAACTAAACTGAAAATGAGAACTGAACTCAAAGAGAAGTATGATTTAGTTAATGATGAATGAGACCAGCTTTTAAATAAAGTTAAAGACTTTTCTTATGCTCAAAGCTCAACTGGTTCTCCTTCACAGTGTAAAACAATCTTTTACGACTGTTCCAAATCTAACAGTTATTCGAGCAGCCCTAAATCAACTGTTTCTAAAAAGTATTATCGTTCTTCTAATCAGTACGATCAAGGGTATGTCATCGGATCACCCAATTATTCTTCTAAAGTTAAAAGTATTTTGGTTAATAAATCTGAATCTGTTTCGTCTCGTAATTATGTTGTTACTAACAATATTCTTCCTTGTTTTGTAAGATCCACTAATAACTGGTATGGATCTTAGTGTGTATATGATCATCCTGTTAAAAGTGCGAAAAAGAAAACATCCAATAAAAATAGATGGATTGGAAGTTACAACATCCCACAACATGATACTAACAAAGAATGACCCAAGTTTGTTTGGGTACCAAAATCCGTTTGATCTGATTTTGCTGGTGCGTCATTACAGTGCTGATCAGAATATCATAATTATGATGCACAAATTCAGGGGGAGTTGGTAAACTGTCCAAATGAGGTTTATGAATATATCTGTTCAGGACCCGCGCTTAAATGAATTATGGTTTCTAAACACTCAGTTTAGAACTCGTGCCAAAATGTTTCCATTTTTTTTATTTTGAGTTGAATCGAAACATTTCTTAAATCTATTTTCTAGGGGGAGTCTCTAGAAATTTCAATAAATGTTTTCGGAAAGTGATTTGTTTTTTTTAATGGAAACGAGGACATTTTCTGAGCAGGTATTTTCTAAGATTTTACTTGCGTAATTTTCTCATCGAACATAATTCCAATACCTGTTTCAACTATTCTTGAAACTATTATTATCACGTCTCTTAAATAATATCATTTTCGGTGATAATACACTTGTTTGTAATCAAAGGTTGTTTTTCTGATATTTTCTTTTTACCTTGACTGATATACATTTGTTAATTCTTTGAATATCAGAATTTGTAAACTTGTTCTTATAGATCTTCATTCATTTCTCTCACATACTGAATAATCTGTTGATTGATACATCACTCCTTGTTTGATTGTGCTTCAAAGTTATATCTTTATCAATTTGATATCTGATCATTATGCTTTATAGCAATAAATTTTTTTGTTCAACTGTTTGTGATCAACTGAGCATACTGCTAAATTTTAGGAGGGACTGATTGCTTCACAAAAATACCTCTATGGAATATCAGAACCGACAAACCTACCTATGAGGACAACCATATCTGAGTGAGCTTAAACTTAAAAAGGGTTTGTGTGCAGAACTTAAAATGAAAATGAGAGGGGTAGTTGTTGTGAGACAAAAAAATTGACGAGAGTTGTGTCAGGATTAAAAGATTACAAGAATCATGTTCTAAACTTCAAAATATCGGGCATACCACGTAATCTATGAGTTCTCAATTCTTTCGAGATTAATATTGAAAAAGGCAAAACCTAGGCCAATTCTTGTCACAACCCCACCAGCTACTCATTTATCTCTTAACAGATAAGTGTTTCAATAACACTTGGGGCACGCAGCTCACAATCTATCAGTTTCTCATTCGGAGAAAGTTGATATGGAAATCAAAAGGATATATGTCCCCCCCCCCTTCAAGTCTTTTTGATCACATATTGAGTCTGATAAATTTGTATAGTCCGCACGATTTATCTTTTTGAGCCTAAATAGAAGCATATGTTGCTTTATCTTTCTACACTACACAGATTTTGCAAATTATATGTTATTTTGCCAAAATATTCATAGATATACTTTTATAAGACATCGAGGATTGAATGGAAGACCTGGTGAGATGAACCTCAAAAAGTCTCATATAAAGTACATCCGTTGTACCGAGTATATTTGTTATATTCACAGACCAATCTTTTTATAAGATTTAAAACAATTTCATTAGTTGATATTTTCCCATCCTCTAAATCTGAAAAGATTATACAAGTGGATTTGAAAAGATCTGCTTACAATTTTATGAATTGACGGCTTTCGCTAAAGATTTCATTCATTCTGATGTATGATGCTAATGATTCTCACTTCATCATAAGGGGGAGTATGAGATGATGAATGAAATGATCATTTCTGGATGACATGAGGGGAATGTGTTATAAAGATCAAGGGGAGTAATATCAATGGTCGGCAAAAGACTCAAAGAAGTGTAACTGAAGATTATTACTGAAGATTATTCATGTGCTACATTGTTTAAGAGTTTTTGAATGTGAAGGTCATTCTTACAAAAGTTTACTGATAGAGATTTCTCGTTGTAAAAAGAATGTTTAATTTTGAGGGAGAATGTTTGTGAATTTTGTCTGAAGAAATTCATTTTTGGGAAGAATGTTAGAGAATGTTATCAGAAGAAGATTCTTTGAAGACCATATCTTGAAGATCATTTCTGAAGATCGTTGCTTATGTTGTTCTACATTGTCAAAAGAGAAGATCGTTGTTGTTCTACATTCGAGGGGGAGAATGTTAGAAGATTTTCTCAACAAAAGATCGTCTGAAGATCTTAAAGTAAAGATTGTTTTGAAGTTTTTGAAGAAGTCATAAAGTGCTTAAAGTGACAAAATTCAAACGAGATTCAAAGTGCGCAAATTTGCAAGCCTGAATACAAAGGGGGAGAATGTTGGGTCTGAATTTCAGTGTTAAATTGTATTTGTCTTGAAAGTTACTATTGTCTATAATTGTATAGACATCGTGTTTGACTTTCCTTGTATAGTTTGACTTTGACTAAGAAGGATTTTAGTTTGACCCTATATAAAGCTTTTGTCTTTAGTGATTTAGTAGAGATGAGCTTAATTGTAAAACTTACGTAAAGAATAAGAGTTTTACTTGTTGACTAATTCTCTCAATCTCCTTCCAAGTGTTTTTACAAGATTATCTTAAATTGCCATGGATTCATAGAGTTTTATGAAGATTGATCATTTCGTGGACTCACAGCTCATGTTTACTATACTCATCTAACAACATATCATATTGATTAATCCTTCATCGGACACCACTTCGTCCGGATTCAACCTTCATCGGACATTTCTTTGTCCGAAAAAGTCCTTATTGGACAAGTCTTTAACTTCACAAAAAACCTATAAAAATTATATCAGTTAAATTCCAGTCTTATATTCAAATATCAAAAAAAATATTAGCACCCCTTGTAAAATTGATCGTTTAAAATTTCAAAACACTATAATAGTTGATACCAAATGATAAAAATCCATATACTCCCCCTGGAAATAATATCTCATTCAAAATCATTATAAAAGATAGAAACATTATACTCCATTTGAAAACAGATAAGCTCAGACTCTAAACTGATTTGTTCAGAAGCTTTATTGAAGACCAGGTCCTAAACTGAGTGTTTAGAAACTATTATGTTGAAGACAAAGTCCTGAACTGATATGTCCACAAGCTACTATCAGTTATAAAACTTTCTTCATTCCCAGGGAAACGAGTCTCTACCAGTCCAACAAGGGTCACTAGGCAAAGTGTTGGGCAAGAAGAAGGACAACAACCTTAGAGAAGAACTCCATAACCTCAACACCAAGGAGAGTTTAGTTCAAGATAGCCACCTAGTGATGCCAATCCAAAAGAGTCACATCCAGAATATCAGGTAAAACATTTTGAACTATTTAGTTCAAAGCTTAAAGATAGATACAAGCATTTTGCAGATAAACTTGGTCAAACCGAGGGGTTTTCATGAACAAACGATTGAGGCTTTTCCTGTAATTATAATGCAATAAATAAATTAGGTTGGGATATTTTGTGTATTGTTCCAAGCACCTGTAACTTATATTGGGTCAGAGATTTCTTCACTGAGGTATCAATGATGAATTCAATGAAGGTAATTGTCAAGCACACTTGTGTGGACTATTCTGCAAAAGCTTGCTTGGAATTAAACCCCCTCAAAAGTTCAAACTGGACAAGCTCCTTACTAAAGTCAGTGAGGAGGATTTGAAGGACATCTTAAGCACAGTTGCTCAAAAGGGGGCAGAATGGTCTTTCAAAGGAAAGGCCAGAATTCTCAAGGCACATTTCCTCAATCCTGAAGCAAATTTGTGGTTCTTTTTTTAGACATAATTTACACCCAAGAAGTCATGATGTTGACTTATGCATGGAATGGGTGTTCTTATTCTATTGCATTCTAAAAGGACACTCATTTGATGTTTGTAAACTCATACCCACCAACATCAAGCATAGTATCGAAAGAGTGAATGCAAGACTTCCTTATGCAGACATAATTCACAAACTCTTGGTTGCCTCTCATGTCACCACTTACCGACTGATTGTTTTTCAAATGAAAAGATGGTCATGGATAGGCATAATCTAGAAAGGTTGCTTAGGAACAAAGTTAAAGATCCTAACCCAGAACCCTCATCAGATTTGGATTCCTTAGGATTATATCTACAAAATTTTGACCATGAGTTTACCACCACTGTTAAGGAACAGAGTAAGGTACAAGGAAGGTTGTTGAGGCAAGTGAAAGGTTTGAGGCAAGATGCTGCTGAGTTGAAGAAAGAAAGAGCTCAGTGGCTAGCTTATGAAGAGCACAAGGACACGATATTTAGGAAAATATGGATTAAGCATGATCCCTCACTGATGGTAGACCTCATACCCTTTCCCACCCCATTCACTGAGCATGGAGTAGCATCTTCATCTACTTAATCTGAGAGGCCAGGTTCAATTATTTCCTTTCTTTTTCAGTTTTTAGTCTGCAATGTTCATTTCCTGTTTTGGTATGTTATTTAGAGTCTGGAATTAATTGTCGCTTATGTTTATTGGTCTTAATTGTGTTTATAACCATTTCATCACCTTATGCACACTACATTATCTTAAAGGTTGTTTTGTTCTTTCCACTTGTAATCACAGCTTGATGCATTTTATATGCTTTAGTGTTTATGTTTTGAAGACACCACTAGAATTTCCTCACTTTTTTAAGCTTCACCAAATTTTTTAGAATCATCATGTTGGACATTTCATCATCTTGGTATGTGGTTTGGTATCACCTTACATTCAATGAGTTCACTGAATCCGTCAAGTTTGGGGGAGGAAATATAACCTCTTTTCATTCCATTCTAAACTCATACACCTCACCAAATGTGTATCCTTTCTTAAGCACCACAAAGTCAAAATAAGAAAATAATCACAAACACACTTCAAAGAGCATAGCTTTATGATTGTTTGCATACAAGTGTCAAAAACATCAAAGGACGAAAAGAGTCATATTCATATCTCAATATGAGAAGACGACAGTAAAATTGTGCCATACAGGGAGAGTGAGACTGAGGTAAAAGGCTTTGCATATTCAAGAGTGAAAAAGCCAAATGCACCCTATTCAAGTCCCTATTGCATTTATGATTCTATTTAAGAAAAGAAATGCTAGGTTAGCTTATGGATTGGCATAACTTTGAAAGCTACCAAAAGCTAGGCATTTTGTATGTTGTGTTGTGCATCAAAAGCATTTTAGAACACTAACATGCTTCCAAGGATCACATGACATGCATTGTATGATTTTGGTGATAACAAACTCAATTTTTTTAAACTCTTGGGTCTTTTTTATTGTTATTGTTAGTTGCTTAGAGACAAGCAACGACTTAAGTTTGGGGATGTGATAAGGTTAATTTATTAAACCTTATTTTCATACTTTTTGTTGTCTTTTTAGTTTGATTTGCTTTATCCCATTGAGTCCTTTTGGTCTTTATCTTCGATTTTACTAGTTTTCAGAGTTTAGTATAACAATTGGTTTGGCGTAAGATTTATGCATTAAATTGATAAAAATCCCTAAGTTTATGCTATTCCTATATGTTCCTACAGGATACTTTTGTTCGTTCCTGCATGTTGCTACATGATTAACTGTCAGATTTGGACTCCTCTGGGCAAAAATTAGAAGGCTCTTGTTAGAAATTGGATTCAACTTTGGGCTTGCAACTTGGGCCAACTTTAAAGACTTTTCATGGGCTACCTCTTAAACATTTAAGCTTGTAATTTAATAACTTTTGGGCTCCTTTTTATTAACCATGGGCCATGAGCCCAAAATTGCTCTATAAATCTGTTGGTTAAGTTAGCAGTAAAATAAACAACCATATCATTGAAGACATTATTCTCCTAATGTCTTAGTTAGTAGTTGACTTTAGAGAGAGTCTCTTTTTGCAAGTACTTTCTCCCTCTAATTCTCTCTCTAGTTTTCTTCTTAACATTCTTTTCAATTTCGGTTCCTTAATTTTTATTTTTGGTTTATCACTAGGCCGAAAGTTGTAATCTCATTTTCGTAATTGGAAGTTAATTTTAGTTAATCGTTGTTTACCTTTCTTTCATTTACGGTTACTTGAAACATTTATTTTTCGATTTGATTTTAGAGAACACTTGATCATGGCTTTACGTTGGATTTAATTTCCATGTTGTGGTTCGTGGTAAGTATCTAAAAAAGTTGAAATATTGAGTTTTTTAATGAAACCGTGCAAAGTGCCTTAAGTTTGGAACGAAACTTTCTGCGCTATTCTTTAAATACCTTTGTTATTTTTAGAGCTTTACATTTCTTGCTTTAATTTATTATTATTTACATTTTAGTCATTTAATTTATTGTCATTTATATTCAAGTCTTCTAATTTATGCAATTTATTTACACACCTTATTTAGTTACATTCCCGCATCATTTATTTTTTGTAATTTATTTAATAATTAATTAATTACTTGTGCAATAAGTATCTTTTTCTACACTTTTAACATTTGCAATTTATTTTATGCATTTTTCCATCTTCGATATTTACATTAAAATCTTCACATCTTTTGTAAAAAGAATCCTGATGATGATAGGCTGACAACCTTAGCTTAGGATGTAAAATAAAGTTAAGATTTAGACCGGTGAAAAGGTAAAAAGGTGTTTCAGATATAGCGGTCTAGTCTCAAGTTATTTAAATCAAAATATTAAAACTTCATTAAATGTTACATTTAATTCATTGACAACTAATTATTTGTATGAAAATGTGTTAGCTTTTAAAAAGTTACTTTAAATATTAATTCTGAGATAACTCTAGTCTGTTATAATATCCTTTTATCGGATCACTTATTTTTATCTTAACGGATCTTTACACCCTTTAATTCTTTTTATAATTGATTTTTCTGTAGTTGATAACTCACCAACCAACCAAAAGATTTCTTCGAATTTGCCATCTGAAATCAGTTATAAGGACCAGACTTTTTGAAAGACTTTACAAGTCATCTATGTGGGAACGATATTCGGTACTTGTACCATTATTACTTATTACAACACGGCAATAGATTAAGGTGTAACTTGCGTTAAGGTCTATTTTTGCGTTGAGTTTTAAGGGTGGTATAAACCTTAAGACACTCGGGCCCATTGGCTTAGGCCGAGAGGCTTGAGTTTAGGGCTCGAGTCTAATGGCTTGATCTTAGTCAAATGGTTTTACTAGAGCACCCCATAATTGCGGGTGAACCTTTGTTCGTTTAAGTATGTTTGGTTGTGTTTGTTTAGCATTTTAACGAACGACTTGAATGAACACAAACATGATCAATTTTTAAATGAACGTACACGAACACCAAAATTTTTGTCCGTTTATTGTTTGTGTTCGTTCGGTTAATTTAAACTAAAGAACATCAACAGTCCTTCATTCGTGTTCATTCAGTTCATTTATCTGCCTACCTGTAGTTCGTTCAACCGGTCGAGATGGTGAAGATTGGTGGTGTCTCTGCTAGAAACAATGGGTTTGATCGGTGGCTCAAATATATAAAACTATAGGGAGAAGTCAAAAAAATCTAACGAATTTGCTCATTCTGAATGATTAAGTTCATGAACATTTCCTTAAGTAAGTATACCATCAAATGTCTAAAAATTGGTTAACTACATCATTTTAATCCAAAAAATCTACTTGTAACCGCCTAGAAAGATTTTAAAGTTAAAAACATGAATCGACTTTACTGTTCCCAAACCCTACTTCATTCAAACTCATCACACCCAATAACGTTGCTCTCCTTCGTTACTGTTGTCGTCCCATCATCGTCTATTCTCCATATCATCCATCACCATCATTGGTTGTTGGTCTCAGCCTAATCTACAAGAGTTTATATGTAACAGTTTGTAGATCTTGGGGGGAGGGGGATGAATACAAAGATAACAACTTTCTTTTAAAAAACTTATATTGATAAAGAAGATCAATACAATTTTTTACAGATTGTTTACGGAATAGATAAGATACAAAACTTATCTAAATAATTAAAGATATACAAAAATTACATATAGCAAGAAGAAAAGACTTGCTACAAGAAATAGGTTAAGAAATATTGTGCTCTTCACTTGTTAAGGTGGTTGTCTTTCTCTTAGATAGAGAGTTAAAGGGAGGAGTATCTTCTTGGGTAAGATTTTCAAAGCAAGGAAGCTTGGATATGAGATCAGAGGTTTAATTGAGAATGAAGAACTTCTTAGCTATTTATGCCCAATGTCGTATATGAACAGTCTTATTTCATAAAGTAGTTAAGCATGTTTGGAGACAATAGAGTGACTCCGTACTGTACTTTACTTTGAAAGGTATGGGTTTATCCTTCGTGTGCAGAAGGACGAGACAAAAATTAATCTTGTTTAACAAGATTCATTTGATCGCTGACACTAGAACAACACTGAGGTTTCTTCAGTGTTCGTTGAATCTTGCATAGGTTTCACACTTGTGTAGACGAGCTTGCTATCACTGAAAACCGCTTCAGATCAGGAACTTGTTAATCTCTATCTTCAGCTTTGCTTCTATCTTCGATATTGCTGAAGGATCTGTGGTGTGAGTTTTGTCTTCTTGAAGGATACTGGTTTCTGAAGGATTTACAATATATGTTCAGCGATTACTGAACAGACTCGGTGAAGATCGTTGAAACTGAATACAAAGATAGTACACTTCATAAGGTAAAATGGATTATCATCAAATCACTGAGAGAGAGGATCAACATTGGCCCCTCCCACCGATCTCTTTTTTTTTATTTGTTCTTTGACTTTCGATTCTCCCTATTTTACAACAATTTAATGGAAGACATATAAAAAGAAGGGAGAATCAGAAAAAAGAAATTCAAAAAGAGGGACCGATGTTAGGTGCCAACAATGGTGATGGGCAGTGGTAGATAGCGGATAACGATGGCGTTGAGGGGGGAAGGATATCATTGTGTGTGAGGGGTTCGTATGACGTAAACTTTGAGAACAATAAAACTGATTTAAGGATTTTTTATTTTAAAACCTTCTTAGTTGTTGCATGTAGCTTTTTAGGTTAAAAAGATGTAGGTAACCAATTTCTAAAAGTTCGATGATTTATTTCAAAAAAATGTTCAAACACTTAATCATTCATAATGAAAAAGTTCAATGGCTTTTCATTCAATTTTTCTTAGAGACTTGATCATTCAAAAAGTTCGTTGGGTTTTTTTGAATTTTTCCCAAAATTATATAACAAAATTGGTTTTATAAGACGCCTAGAAAGTATCTTAATTGAAGGCTTTAAAAAACTTTAGTTTATATGGTCAAACAATAAAACACTCTGTCTAAAAGTGTTTCAACAAGTTTATAGATGTTTTTTTTGGTGTTTTAGCAAATTTTAAGTTAAAATAAACGATTATATTGGTAATTTGTTAGAAATTTTTTAAGAAGTTTTGTATTAAGTATAAACATATCTTTTTATAGAAAACTTGTGTTTATAAGACACTTTTTAAATAATGTCTTATATAATAACTAACACAACAAAATTTATTTTTAAAATTTGATAAAACCTCAAAAAAATCCCATAAATATTAACACTTTGTTAATTAGTTTTATGAATTTAAATTTATAAAACCCCAGCTATTTAATTCCCTACCTTTATAATTAGCATTTAATATTAATTAATATTTTGTATAAACTTAAAAAACTAATACTTGTATTAAATTTATTGATTTAATTATTTTATGTTTTTAAATTGTAAATTATAATATCTATACTATATTATAAAGCATTTGACAAAAACTTCTAAAAATTATTTTGTATGCATGAAGTACAGTATATTGATACATATTACTTAAAATTCAAGATTACAAGTAAATTATGCATAATTACAACTTATTAAAGCTCTATGTTTGTATTCGTGTAACTAACTACAGATAAACATAATCAAATAAAGGATAAATGTAATATTCGGTGAAATTAATTAACTAATTAGTTAGTTAGTTTTAGAGTAATAGGATTTTTTATCTTTTAAATTATTTTGTATGGAGGAATAAGTGTGTATTTGGTATTTAAATATAATTTTGATGACGGGAAAAGAGAGAGAGAGAGAGAGAGAGAGAGAGAGAGAGAGATCGGCTGCATTGCATCATTCCATAAAGATTTCCAATTACTATATATATTAATGGGGTTTAAAGGGAAAAGGTTTTTTGGGAAATTCTTTTGAAAAGGGAAGTCTTCTGATTTTCTCATCCACATCGGCTGAAGAGGAAGAGAATTCAAAACTAGGATATTCGGTTTTAAGGTGAGTGTATTGATTATTGTTATAGATATGTGTATGATTATGGTTTTAGAATTTGGATTATTTATGACCTGCATAACATGTTAGTTGGATTCATCCTAAACCGGATGAAGAGTCGTCTGGTGTATCCCCTAAACCGATCAAGTGTTGTCCGGATATCCCCTAAACCGCTCAAGGTGTTACCCGGATTGGAGCTAAACCGCTCAAGGTGTCACCCGGGTTAGAGCTAAACCGCTCCAGGTGTCACCCGGGTTAGAGCTAAACCGCTCCAGGTGTCACCCGGATTAGAGCTAACCCACTCAAAGGCTTTATTGCTAAATCGCTCAAGCATTATCCGAATTCTCCTCTAAATTGGTTACAAGTGTTAATCAGATTTCATATCCGGCTGGGTTGTCCGGATTTCATATCCGGACAAGGTTGACCGGATTTCATGTCTGGTTGATGTAGACTAGATTCTATTATTGTATTTGGCATGATTTGAATATCATAAAGAAAGAGGTAGTGTAACCGCGAGAAAGAGGTAATGGCGGTGTAACCGCGATAGATAGTAAGAGATAACAGATAAAATATATATAATTGCTTTGGCCTATTATGAAGTTTGGAATTTGGAATATAAGTTGTTGTATGAATATAGTACACTCACTAGACCAATTGGGTCTAACGTACATTTGTTAAACTAATCTGTTTTGCAGGTCATCTGTCGTATTAAGACAAAGGAAAGGGAAAAGTCTGAAACTAGGATATTTAGATGTGTATTCTGTATTAGACAAAGTTTTTGCTAACCCAAATTTTTGTAAACAATATAACGTTTGGGTATCAGATGTGATTATTGTATATTACATGTTGGTGCAAATTGTGGGTTGTTATAGTTGGTATCAGAGCCTTAGTTTAAGGGATGTGGGTATTCGGCAATACGTAGACTTAAACTGGAGGTGTGAAAGTTGTGATCATAGGTTTCACTGAGACTATGAACATGAGAATATGTTATAGCTGAACTTATTATGAGAAAGTTAGATTATATATGACTAATGTAATCATGAGTTATGGATAGACTTGAGGATAAATCTGTTATCATGCTTTGATTATATGTATAATCATATATGTTTATTATGACAGAATGAGACGTTCAAGAAATTCGAATACTGAAAATGGCAGATAATCCTAACCGATCAGGAAGGACCTCTACTGGTATGGAAGAGGTCAGGGGAGAGGAAATTTAAATCAAGAAGAAGACCCGAAAATATGATGACTATAGAAATGCGAAGTCGAAGCAGGGGTCGAGGAAGAGGGAGAAATACTGAACAAGAAACTCGTATGGAACAAGAAGTATCGGCACAAGAAAGTTCAATGTCTGGCCGTGAAGAGTAAGAGCAAGGGGTAGACATAATGTACCTGATCCTGGGTTTGTTACTCAGGAAATGTTGGCTGCTGAATTGGGAAAATTCCAAGAAAGTTTGGTAAATTTGTTGGGACGTTCAGCGCAAAATAACCCAGAAATAATAAGGGATCCTGACCATCAGGAAGAAGCCGGAGCTAGTACACCGGCAACAGATACATCTGTACCCCTTACTTCATCCTCAGTTCATAAAGAAGGGGATATTAAAATGTTTCTTGCTTGTAAACCTCCTAAATTTTCTGGGGAACGTGACCTGTCAAAGCTATGTGTTGGCTTAAGGAAATTGAGCTAAGTCTGCAAATCAGCAAAAGCGCGGAGGAAGATAAAGTCCGTCTGAGATCAAGTGCTTTATACTGGTGGGAGATTCTATCAAGTTCAAATCCAAATATTCTGAAAACCATGTTATGGGAAGAATTTGTGATAAAATTTAAGTTGCAATATTGTCTTGAAGCGGCAGTACAAAAACTAGAAGATGGTTTCCTTCGTCTTGAACAAGGAAACATGTCAGCTCGTTAGTATACGAAAGTTTTCATGGAACAATCTCGGTTTGTTGAAGCCTACATCATATCTGAAAAATAGTAAAGTAAGAAAGTACATTTGGGGTTTGGAGTCTAATCTCCAAAAATATGTGATATCCAGAAACCCAACAACACTTCAAGCAGCAGTTGACGCTGCTGAGATACTAGAACATGTCATTAATCGTCAACCACAAGAAAGGGTTGGAGATAAAAGAAAAGGGGAAACTACAATGATTGATTTTCGTAGACCAAGGTTTATGGAAAATTTAAATCAGCCAGTCCCAAGGTTTGTTGATAAGGCATGTACACGATGTCACAAGATACATCAAGAAAATTGCAATATCGAGTCACGAGTATGTTTTAAATGCTAGGAACCGGGACATATAGCTCGAGACTGTCGAATGGTGCGAAGATGTTTTACTTGTAATTCCTCTCAACATGTAAACGCTGATTGTCCACAAGCTAAGGGGCGAGGGTCTAGTTTTGCTGGAGGTCGAGGATCTGGATACTCTGGGAGCCAAGGATCTGGTTATGTTCCAACTGGTCGTGGGTTAGTAGTAAATCGTATCCAAGTGGTTGTGGAGAGATGAGACATGGGGAGCCAATTGCTAAAGGAAGAGCCTTTCAAATGAGGAGAGGCGAAGCGGAGGAACATCCTGAAGTGGTGACAGATACATTCCTTGTTAATTCCGTATGTGCCAAAGTTTTATTTGACTCTGGTGCAAATCTTTCTTTTAAATCACCGTCGTTTGTTAATTGCGCACATTTAGAATCTAAAGCATTAAATGAGGATTTAATTGTGAAAACAACAAACGATAGTGAAGTTTCGGTTAAGAAAATGATAGATGAATGTTTCATAAGTATAGAAGGGTGTGAGGTGCCTATACAATTATTTCCTTTGCCTTTAAGGGAGTTTGATATAATCATAGACATGGATTGGTTAGCTAAAAATCAAGCTAACATAGTTTGTGACGAAAAGATGATTCATATAGACTTACCAGAAAAAGGAAAGGTTGTAATCTACGGGGACCGATGGGATCGTTACTCCAGCCTTATCTCAGTTTTAAAGGCTTGGAAATATGTACAGAAGGGATGTGTTAGCTTTCTTGCCTATGTCATTGACATGAAGAAAGAAAAGGAAAAGATGGAGAATATCCCAGTCGTAAGAAAATTTCCTGAAGTATTTCCAGAAGACTTGATAAGTCTACCTCGGGATCGAACGATTGAATTTCAAATTGAATTACTTCCTGGAGCAGCACCGGTTGCACGTGCACCATATAGATTAGCTCCTTCTGAATTAAAGGAGTTAATATCTCAATTGAAAGAATTGTTGGATAAAGGTTTTATCCGACCAAGTACTTCTCCATGGGGTGCGCCAGTGCTATTTGTGAAGAAGAATGATGGATCAATGAGAATGTGCATTGATTACCTGGAGCTGAATAAATTAACAATAAAAAATAAGTATCATCTTCCAAAAATTGATGATTTGTTTGATCAATTGGTTGGGGCTACTTATATTTCGAAAATTGACTTACGATCCGGTTACCATCAATTGAAGATTCGGAATGAAGATGTGTCGAAAACAGCATTCCGTACATGTTATGGTCACTATGAATTTTTGGTTATGCCATTTGGACTCACAAATGCGCCTGTAGCTTTTATGGATATGATGAATAGGGTATGTCATCCCTATCTTGATAAATTTGTGATTGTCTTCATTGATGATATTTTGATATATTCTTGGTCAGAAGAAGAGCATGCTCATCATTTGAGATTACTCTTAGAATTGCTGAAACAAGAAAGATTGTATGCTAAGATGTCAAAGTGTGAATTTTTGCTGCGAGAGGTTCAGTTTTTGGGACATGTTATTTCGAAAGAAGGCATTAAAGTGGATCCTTTTAAGATTGAAGCCATTGAAAGGTGGGAAGCCCCAAAGACTCCAACTGAAATCAGAAGTTTTCTTGGATTGGCTGGGTATTATCGCAAGTTTATACAAGATTTCTCTCGTATCACCACTCCATTAACAAAGCTGACAAAGAATAATGTAAAATATGAGTGGGATGAAGCACAAGCTCAGGCCTTTTAGACGTTAAAAGATAAGTTATGTAGTGCACCAATTCTATTCTTGCCAGATGGGATGGAAGATTTTATGGTTTATAGTGATGCGTCAAAGATGGGTTTGGGTTGTGTACTGATGCAACGTGGAAAGGTAATTGCTTATGCTTCAAGACAGTTAAAAGATCATGAAAGACAGTATCCTACTCATGACATGGAATTAGCAGCTGTAGTGTGTGCTTTAAAGATATGGAGGCACTACCTATATGGAACGAAATGTCAAATTTTCACAGATCATAAGAGCTTACAACATCTGTTCCATCAGAAAGATCTGAATATGCGTCACAGACGATGGTTGGAATTGGTTAGTGATTATGATTGTAAAATTTTGTAGGGAAAAGTCTAAAAAAATCCAATGGACTTTAGTGTTTGGAATGATTAAGTTCTTGGACAATTTTTTGGAACAAATAAGTCCTTGGACATTCCAAAACATGTTAAATAACTCATTGAACAATTTTTTGGAACAAATAAGTCCTTGGACATTCCAAAACATGTTAAATAACTCTTTGGACAATCTTTTGAAACAAATAAGTCCTTGGACAATTTAAAACATGTTAAATAACTCATTGGACAATTTTTGGAACAAATAAGTACATGGATAATCCAAAACATGTTAAATAACTCCTTGGACTTTTCTAAAACCTGTTGGACATATTCTTATTACTTGTACAACTAGTTAAATTGGTAAAATAGTGAAAAAAAAGTCCGAAAAAACCTCAATGAACATTCATATTTTGAACGATTAAGTCCCTAAATATTTTTTGAACAAAAAAGTATTTAGATCTATAAAATTAAACAAATATAACAAAAAAGTACTTACATTTACAAAAAAAATTACATTTAAAAAAGATTTTTAATATATTTTATTTTAATTAAAATTAAAATATATTCTGTCAGTGATTTTTCAA
>NC_037539.1:34242177-34245609 GCF_001531365.2 Cynara cardunculus var. scolymus
AATTATTTTTTAAATGTATGTACTTTTTTGTTATATTTGTTTAATTTTATAGATCTACATATTTTTTGGTTCAAAAAATGTTTAGGGACTCAATTGTTCAAAATATGAATGTTCATTGGGTTTTTTTTCGGACTTTTTTTTTACTATCTTACCATATTAACTAGTTGTACAAGTCATAAGAATGTATCCAACAGGGTTTAGAAAACTCTAAGAAGTTATTTAACATGTTTTGGATTGTCCAAGGACTTATTTGTTCCAAAAAGTTGTCCAATGAGTTATTTAACATGTTTTAAATTGTCCAATGACTTATTTGTTCCAAAAAATTGTCCAATGAGTTATTTAACATGTTTTGGAATGTCCAAGAACTTAATCATTCCAAACACTAAAGTCCATTGGGTTTTTTTAGACTTTCCAATTTTGTATCATCCAGGAAAGACAAACGTAGTGGCTGACGCTCTAAGCTGGCAAGAGAAAAGTGGAACTATCAAGGCTGTAGCTTTACGAGTCGAGTTACTACCAAGTATTCAGGAAGAGTTGCAAGAATTTCAGCATGAGGCAATGAAAGAGGATAAGATTAAACAAGAAAGATTAGGTGGATTAATATATGAAATTATGAAAAATGGCAGAGAATTCTAGCAATTCCAGAACATAATTTGGGTACCATGCTATGGTGGTCTCAAGAAACGTATCTTAAGTGAGGTTCACAAATCAATTTTTGGAATTCATCTAGGTACAAATAAAATGTATAGGGATTTGAAGCAACACTATTGGTGGCCAGGTGTGAAGAAAGATATAGCCAAATATGTTGAACAATGCATGACGTGTCTCTAGGTGAAAATAGAACACCAACGTCCATATGGTAAGTTGCAATCCTTAGAAATTTCAGTTTGGAAATGGGATCACATCACTATGGATTTCATAACCAAACTGCCGAGGACATCAAAAGGTTATGATGCTATATGAGTAATAGTAGATCGGTTATCCAAATCTGCACATTTCTTACCGATGAAAGAATCATATTCAATGGAGAGATTGGCAAAACTATACATTGATGAGATAGTGACACATCATGGTGTTCCTTTATTAATTATTTCAGATAGAGATAGCCGATTCACTTCTACATTTTGGAAAAGCTTCCAAAGAGAGATGGGTTCCCAAATTAAGCTAAGTACAACTTATCACCCTCAAACAGATAGACAAAGTGAACGAACTATCCAAACATTAGAAGATATGCTGAGAGCTTGTATTATTAATCTTGGAGGATCATGGGATGGTCATTTGGCTTTGGTAGAATTCGCTTACAACAATAGCTACCATTCAAGTATTCAAGCTGCACCTTTTGAGGTTCTGTATGGACGAAAGTGTCGAACTCCTTTGTGTTGGAATGAGATAGGCGAAAAACAGTTAGCTGGACCTGAGCTAATTCAGCAAACGGCGGATAAAATTTGCCTAATAAGAGAAAGTACGAAAGCGGCACAAGATAGACAAAGAAGTTATGCAGATAAATGTCGGAAGCCGATTGAGTTCCAAATAAGTGACAAAGTAATGCTAAAAATATCACCTTGGAAAGGAATAGTACGTCTTGGTAGAAAAGGAAAGCTAAGTCCGAGATATATTGGACCATTCCCTATTATTGAAAAAGTTGGAGAAGTGGCTTATAGACTAGAACTTCCTTTAGAGCTAAGTGGAGTCCATGATACGTTTCATGTGTCAAATTTAAGGAAGTGTCTAATAAGCCCGGATATAACAGTACCTCTACCTGAAATTAAGGTTGATGAAAGATTGTGCTTTTAAGAACCCCTGAACTCATTACTGACTTTAAATAAAGAAACTTCGGAATAAAGAGATTGGGTTAGTAAAAGTTCAGTGGCGTTATCATAAAGGACCAGACGCCACCTGGGAATCAGAGTCTGAAATGTGAAAAAAATATTCCTACTTTTTTACTTAATGGAATTCCGGGACGGAATTCTTTTAAGGAGGGAATGTTGTAATATTCGGTGAAATGAATTAACTAATTAGTTAGTTAATTTTAGAATAATAGGATTTTTTATCTTTTAAATTCTTTTGTATGGAGGAATAAGTGTGTATTTGCTATTTAAATATAATTTTGATAAGGGGGAAGAGAGAGAGAGAGATAGAGAAAGAGGTCGGGTGCATTACATCATTCCATAAAGATTTCCAATTACTATATATAGTAAATGGGGTTTAAAGGGAAAAGGTTTTCTGGGACACTCTTTTGAAAAGGGAAGTCTTCTTATTTTCTCATCCACATCGGCTGAAGAGGAAGAGAATTCAAAACTAGGATATTCGGTTTTAGGGTGAGTGTATTGATTATTGTTATACCTATGTGTATGATTATGGTTTTAGAATTTGGATTATTTATGAACTGCATAACATGTTAGTTGGATTCATCCTAAACCGGGTGAAGATTCGTCCGGTGTATCCCCTAAACCGTTCAAGTGTTGTCCGGATATCCCCTAAATCGCTCATAGTGTTACCCAGATTAGAGCTAAACCGCTCAAAGTGTTACCCGAATTGGAGCTAAACCGCTCAAGTGTCACCCGGGTTAGAGCTAAACCGCTCAAGGTGTTACCCGGGTTAGAGCTAAACCGCTCCAGGTGTCGCCCGGATTCGATCTAACCCGCTCAAAGGCAATCGGTTTATTGCTAAATCGCTCAAGCATTATCCAGATTCTCCTCTAAATTGGTTACAAGTGTTAATCGGATTTCATATCTGGCTGGGTTGTCCGGATTTCATATTCGGACAAGGTTGACCGGATTTTCATATCCGGACAAGGTTGACCGGATATCATGTCTGGTTGATGTAGACTAGATTCTGTTATTGGATTTGGCATGATTTGAATATCATACAGAAAGAGGTAATGACGGTGTAACCGCGAGAAAGAGGTAATGACGGTGTAACCGCGAGAAAGATGTAATGGCGGTGTAACCGCGAGAGAGAAATGTATAATGGCGGTGTAACCGCGACCGCGAGAAAAGATATAATGGCGGTGTAACCGCGATAGATTGTAAGAGATAACAAATATAATATATATAATTGCACTGGCCTATTATGAAGTTTGGAATTTGGAATATAAATTGTTGTATGAATATAGTACACTCACTAGACCAATTGGGTCTAACGTACATTTGTTAAACTAATTTGTTTTGCAGGTCATCTGTCATCTTAAGATAAAGGAAAGGGAAAAGTTTGAAACCAGGATATTTAGATGTGTATTTTGTATTAGACAAAGTTTTTGTTAACCCATATTTTTGTAAACAATATAACGTTTGGGTATCAGATCTGATTATTGTATATTACATGTTGGTGCAAATTGTGGGTTGTTACAATAAACATCTCATTTTAAAATATAAAAAATCTAAAATATAATTAGAATAATTATCAAGTTCTAACAAAATAATTAATTATTAT
>NC_037539.1:34246661-34250195 GCF_001531365.2 Cynara cardunculus var. scolymus
AACTTTTAAATAGTTGATTTGATATTAACATTGATATATTTTTTTTATATTTTTATGATATCTTCAAATTTATATTTTATTCAAAAATAAAATCATTATTGCTTTCTTAAAAACATATAAAATCGTATTATAAAATCGTATTATAAAATCGACAGAGACAAATAATAAAATAAAACATTAAAATCGAGATATATCTTTTTGTATTACACGAATACTCTTCTAGTTAATTATAACAAGAGGGAATCATGTGATTATTGAGGGTGAGGGATGGAGTATACGGTGGGGAGGGGTTGGAGGGACCGCTTTTTGGATCCAGGGATATCATTTCTTAACTTTTTTCTAAGAAAAAATAAATATAAATATAGAGTAGATTATGGTCTATGTGGTTTTGTGATCTTTATGAAAATGGTTCTTTAACTTCATTTATTGCATATTATGACTTGTTGTATGTCATTTTGTAACGGATTGGTCCCTTCCTCTAATGCTCATCCAGTTCCTCCATTAATTTTGGGGACATTTTCGTCATTTTCCATGTTTTGTCTTTACTCGATGAGCCAATTTTGTAAAACTCACATAAACTATAGGGACCAAATCCATAATTAAGTATGTAAAATAAAAATATATTTTTTTATACTTTTAAGTTTATTAAATTAATTAATTATTATACTTTAATAAATATTAGTTATTATTCTTTAAGTTTAATTTTAAAATACAATATGTTTTCTTTTCGAAAAATATATATTATGTACGTCTATGTGCGTGTATGTATACGCACATATAGCAAGTTTTGTTCAGGAGAAAATTATAGTTATCGATCATTAGATTAATTGATTTAACGGATATAATTAAATGGACGTTTACAACAATATTTTTTTAATTAAAAAAACCACTCTCCCACTTATTTTGTATTTCGAGAAAAGATAAAATATAAACTAAAATCGAGTGAAATAAATTACACCAAAAAACAATCATATTTCTCACTAATTTGACATCCATATTAACATATTTTTTTCATCCGTTTTTAAGTTGTTTTCTGGTTTTTCGTTTATTTTATGGTTGAGAGAGAGAGTTGAGTTCAGGGGAAAACGCTAAACAAATGAAAAAATGGAAAATTATGAAAAAAACGGATGAAAAAATAAATCAATATAGTAATTTATTTAGCTCGATTTTTGTTTATATTTCATTTTTTCGAATAAAAAATAGGGGTGGTAAGATTTTTCTTAATTTAAAACATATTGTTATAAACGTCGACTTAATTACGCACGGTTAAATCAGTTAATCTAATGATCGATCGAGGTAATTTCTTTTGAACGGGTGAACCTCACCATGTATATGTATATGTATAGGGGCAGACTGCCTAATGGGCCTATAGGGGCCCTGGCCCCTGTGATTTTTTTCCCAATTACCATTCAATAGTTTAGTCCATTAGCTTCTAGAAAACCAAAAATTTCAACCAGCCCCCCCTTCCAATCCCGAGAGGCGACTCAGGTGAGAGCGACGGCGACCACTGCAGCCTGTGGAGTGTGGAGGACGAGGAGCGTACTGCGCAGCGAGCCAGCGACCAGCGACCAACATAGAAGGTAGGCGGAGGCGGAGGCGACACTCGGCGGTCGACGGCCAGCGCCCAGCCGGCCATGGTAACTCCCGGTAAGCCCCTGCTTCTCGCATTCTCTGTTGACTGCTGCTGTTCTGCTTCTGCACTTCTGCTAGACCTAGACTGCTACTGCTTGCTGCTAATGACAGGGGCCGAACACAAATGTGAAATGTTGCACCTTTTGTTTTAGAAATCAAAACCCAAAAGTGGTGATTTACTGATTTAGGTGATTATTAGGTCTAAATTTATGACTTTATGTGGTGATTTAATGGTTATGTGGCTGAAATTGGTTATTTAGAGATGCGTTTGGTATTTGCAAATTGCAATCATATATATGTGGAAATTAAGGTCATTCTTGTACACAGTTAACAGTTCACTGGTTTGTTCTTTAGTTTGTTCTTTTGGTACAAAATTTGGTTAATAGTCATTCAAATGTTGTATGTCAATAGCAATTTGGTTAATAGTCATCCAATATGAATTGAAATCATACAATCTAACACTAAAACTGCTATGTAGATAAAGATGAAAACTCAACCTACCATTCATGGGTTTTTTAAAAGAAAGCATGCTAGTTCTTCTTCTCAAGATCCCGAAGAAACAACAAATGAAGATAATACCCCTGCATCTAGAGAGCAAATGTCTACTTGTTGACGAAGCACGGGATATACATCACCGTCGATTCAAAAGGAAATTTTGAATCTTATATCAAATAAGGTGAGGCAAATGATTTGTGAGGAAATTGGTGGTCATCCCTTTTGTTTACTTGTTGACGAAGCACGTGATGAGTCTCATAAAGAGCAAATGTCTCTTGTTTTGAGATTTGTTAATAAAGAGGGTTTCATTATAGAACGTTTTTTTGGACTTGTTCATGTACGTGACACTACGGCACAAACGCTCAAGGATGGAATCTATTCTTTGTTGTCACATTACAATCTTGATGTCAAGTCTATTCGTAGACAAGGGTATGATGGTGCAAGCAATATGCAAAGGTTTGCAAGCCTTGATTTTAGAAGATTGTAAATACGCATATTATGTTTACTGTCTTGCTCATCGGTTGCAATTGTCATTAATGGCCGCCTCTCAAGGAGTTGTAGCACTACGTAAGTTTTTTACAACGTTGTCTTTTGTTGTCAATGTTGTTAGTGCTTCTTCCAAACGCACTGATCAACTACGAGATGCACAAGTCGAGCAAATTGCATACTTGATTTCTGTTGATGAATTAGAGACCGGTAGAGGTCTCAATCAAATTGGTACATTACAACGAGCCGGAGATACACTTGAGCATCATTACCGAGTGGATATCTTTTATAAAGCAATTAATTGTCAATTAATGGAATTAGATCATCGTTTCAGTGATGGTTCCATGGAGATGCTTCGTCTTGCTTCAACTCTAGATCCTAAAAATGCGTACGAGACTTTTAGAAGTCTTGATGTACGACAACTTGTAGAGAAGTTTTATCCTGAAGATTTCAGTGATCATGAGAGAACAATTCTGAAAATGCAACTTCAGCATTATGCTATTGATGTCGTTCAACATGTAGATTATAAGCAATTGACATCTCTTGCAGAATTGGGTCAATGGTTGGTAAGGACTAGAAGAGAAACCACTTTTGATCTTATTTATCGATTAATAAGTCTATTACTTACTCTTCCAGTTTCTACCGCGACAACCGAGAGATCGTTTTCAGCAATGAATATTGTGAAAACAAGAATACAGAATAGAATGGATGATGAGTTTCTAAATGACTCGTTACTTTTGTTCATCTAAAGGGAAGTAGCTGAAAAGATTAGTTTGGAGGAAATTGTGGAAGAGTTCAAGGTCGCAAAAGATAGACGGGTTCCACTTTGATTTGCTATGTTTGACATGTTTATATTTAACGTTTAGTTTTAAAGGTTTACTATGTTATAACTTTGGATAATGTATTTTTGGTACCTTTGAA
>NC_037539.1:34250285-34254559 GCF_001531365.2 Cynara cardunculus var. scolymus
TATATGTATATGTATATGTATATGTATATGTATATGTATATGTATATGTATATGTATATGTATATGTATATGTATATGTATATGTATATGTATAGGGTTGGGTTCACGTGAGACCAGACTGTTTTCGTGAGACCCGTGAGACCACATTTTTAAACTTGAAACTTCACAGCAAAAACACTGTGAAGGTTTAAAAAAGTCGAACCTTCACAGCAAAAACATTGTGAATGTTACTTTCACAGCATTTTGCTGTGAAGTTTCAAGTGTAAAAAGCTGGTCTCATGGGTCTCATGAAAACAGGCTGGTCTCACATGATCCCAAATCTATGTATATATATATATATATATATATATATATGTGTGTGTACACGTACGTGCATGTAGGATACATATTATCTTAAAAAATATATTATATATTAAAATAAACTTAAAAGTATAATAATTAATATATATTAACTTATAATAATTAATTGATTTAATAAACTCAAAGTATACATATTTTAATTTTGTAGACTTTATGCTGGTCCCTCGATGAAAGGCAACAAAAAAAAAAAAAACGAAAATGCCCTTAAGGTTAATGAAGGAACTGGATGGCCTTAGAAAGAAGGACTAGCTCATTACAAAACGACATAAGATGAGTCCTAAATGTGTAATGAATGAAATTCAGGACCATTTTCATAAAAACCACCAAATCATAGGAAACAAATTCGTATTTTACTTGTAAATATATGATACTAGTGTTTGATATCGTGCGTTGCACGATGACAATAATTTATTTTAAATAATTCAAAAATTGGAAACAATAGCAACTTGCATGTAGGAAAAGAGGGGTTTCAAGGAGCCTCTGATCCGTCTAAACTAAAACTTATGGAAAATAAGATGAGATATAAGACAAATAAGATTTTAACATAACCAGAGGCACTGGTAAAATATGAAATTAACCAGATGTGGCATCTTGAGAGAGTTAGAATCATTAGTTGCTATTTTTTCCAATTTATGAATTATTTAAAATAAAAACATATCATTAAATGAATGAACCTTTCATTTACATTTTATCTATAAGTTACATATAATAATCTAATAATCTAATAAACCTTTAAATCTTTATATCTATAAATAATATATATATATATATATATATATCTATAATCTATAAGTAAGAACCAAAAGACATGATATGACACAATGTGGATTGAGAATTATAGATTATAGATATATAGATTATATATTTATAGATATGAAGATTTAAGGGTTTATTAGATTATTATACATAACTTATAAATAAAAAGTAAATGAAAGATTCATTCATTTAATGATGTGTTTTTATTTTAAATAATTCAAAAATTGGAAAAAATAGCAACTAATGATTCTAACTCTCTCAAGATGCCACATCATCTTTTGAAGATTCTCCTTTATATAGATATATATTTATTTAAAATAAAAACATATCATTAAATGAATGAACCTTTCATTTACTTTTTATTTATAAGTTACATATAATAATCTAATGATCTAATAAACCTTTAAATCTTTATATCTATAAATAATATATATATATATATATATCTATAATCTAYAAGTAAGAACCAAAAGACATGATATGACACAATGTGGATTGAGAATTATAGATTATACATATATAGATTATATATTTATAGATATAAGATTTAAAGGTTTATTAGATTATTATATGTAACTTATAGATAAAAAGTAAATGAAAGGTTCATTCATTTAATGATGTGTTTTATTTTAAATAATTCAAAAATTGAAAAAAATAGCAACTAATGATTCTAACTCTCTCAAGATGCCATATGTGATAACCAGATCTTGGTTGTCACCTGAGATAATAAATAAGTGATTATTTGTTATATGTGATTATGTGACAGCATGATAAATTGATACATTTGATCATGTTAGTAAGTGAAAATGTGCATAATATAGATACATAAATGAGATTATGTGTATTTTTGGATGTACATGTTTGCATGATATATATATATATGTAAGATATGCATGCATGTATGTGCATGTATGCATAAGTGTGTATATATATATATATACATGTATGGTTATATGTTTTTAGTGTGAAGGCATGCATGTGGTGTCGGCTGTAGTAGGTGACTTTCCCTAAAGGGAAAGTATAAAAGGGAGGGTTTAGCCTCCATTTCCCTTCTTCTTGCCATTTTGTGAATTTGAGTGATTTAAAAAGTGAAGTCTTGACCGGATTATTCCTGGATTAAAGATCAATTGACTTCAAGTATTTGGTTTCAAAAAGACTTTCAATGTGAGTGATTCTTACTACTTTTAAACTCATCAGAATTGTATAATTGATTGTAGAACTTTACTTTTGATATAAAAGTTATCCGCTGGAGTGTTGTCCGGATTAGCCATAAACTGGACAAGTGTTAAGCGGTTTAGCCATAAACCGGACAAGCCTTGGGCGATTTACGCCCTAAACCGGTTAAGGCTTAAGCGATTTATAAATATACCGCTTGATGAGTGTTGTCAGGATTGGATTTAAACCGATCAAGAGTCAAGCGGTTTAGTCTTAAACCGGATAAGTGTTGAGCGATTTATGATCATTGAGTTTATATCAAGTATTTTGAACGGAGAAGTAGGAATACGACTATGAGGTAGCCAGTTTATTTTAAATCGGACAAGGCATTGACAAGAGCTGTCCAGATTAGTAAATCGGACAAGGGTCTTGTGTTGACCGGATTAGTAAATCGGCCAAGGCTTGACCGGAGATGAAGTCCGGCCAAGTCTGTGTTGACCAGATTTGTGCCTTAACTTATGTATTACTTATACAATTGTCATTTTTACTGTTCTTGTATATAGAATGGGAATTTTGATAAATAATTATTTTGAACTGATAATATTCCATTAGAACATTTATGACTATGGTCTGTCCTAATTGGAATTGTTTTGTGAAAAAATGTTTTGACGAGGAAATAAGGGTGGCATATCAAGGAGAGGTATACCATGGAATAAGGGTGGCATATCAAGGAGAGGTGTACCTTTGGTTATAAGGGTGGCATTTGTATGTGTGTTATGTGATATGACTTTTACTATTATATCCTTTAAAATTACCATGGTCTGGAATCTTTATTTCTTTGTGATTTAAAGATTTAAGATCGTGGTTTTTATTGGAAATCGTAATCTGGATGTTATTGAGGAGAAAATAACAGGTTTGGCCTGAAACTTTAAATAAACCTTGTTTAATTGAAAGGGTTTAAAAGTGGCATTATATGAAACCTGGTTGGTTCAAACCTATAAAGGTTTGGAGTATGTTATCTGAATAGCTGAATGCTTGACTTGAAAAGTGGAAATGTACTGGTATTATGTCCTTATTTGTTCATATATTTGTTATATATATGAAAAGTTGTTTTGTACAAAGTTTTGGTAATTTTCACCCTGCAATAACATAAATAGGGTAACTCACTGGACCTTTCGGTCTAACCCTCATTTTGTGATTTTAAATATGTGTTGTAGGAAGTGCAGAAGGTAAGGGGAAAGGGAAAATGTGATAATTTTCCTATATGTTTACCTGTATGAGGATTGGATGATGTTATGTATAGTACAAGAATTTGTATTTTGAATTTTTGAACCATGTATTTCATACTGATAGATTCTTCTATTAAGGGACCTGAATGATGTATAAATATGTATTTTCTGTATGAAATATATGTTACATGTAATATGTGGTATGGGGTGTTACAGAAAGTGGTATCAGAGCCTGAGTTTAAGGGATTTAGGTATTTAACAGCATGATACCTAGACTTAAACTGTTTTATTGCATGTTAAGGGTCCCGAACATAGTTAGCACCATTGAAAATAAATATGATGAGTTAAAAGAACAGTGTGTAAGGTAAATTTTAATTACATCTGGCTAGTGTAATTATGAATTTACAGGTACACATCTGAACTTAAATACTTCATTATATTTGGGAATGTGAATACGTGATTATTAACACTAAAATCTGCAGATGTCTAGCCGAACTAGAAGATCTGAAAGAACGGCTCGTCCAGAGTCTGAAGAAAGGGAAGAGTCACCTATTAATCTTCTGACAGGCACATCTGGAATCAGAGGTCGAGGAAGACCAAGGGGACGAGGCAGAGGAAGAAGCCAATCTCAAGGAAGGTATAACAACCTAGATTTTGTTATTGTTTAATCTTGGTATATTCATTTACATGACAATTAGATGCCTTATCTACTTGTACCCTTGCTTAAAGTAGTTGTATTTTGGACTAATAATATAAGTCCAAGTTTTATGTAAA
>NC_037539.1:34254654-34256810 GCF_001531365.2 Cynara cardunculus var. scolymus
GTAACATTTGCTAAGTGGGTATTCTTTTACTAAGTATTTAAACCCTTAATTTTCTGAAAATACATCTCATTTTCACTTTTCACTTCTCTCTCTAAACCTAACCCTCTCATCACATAAACCCTAGATTTTGGTCTAACCTTCTCATGCATCTTCCAATTTGATGATATTTTGAGGATTTAAAGCTGAAGGATCGAAGATAATGTAAAGAAGCAAGGTATGAATCTATAAATTTCAAGATTTGTGGTCTAATTTGTTGATTTGTGATAAAGATTGGAAAGGTTCATGTTAGGGTTCATAAGGTTTTGATTAGTAAGCTAAACCTTTGTTAAATGATGTTATTTTGATTTCATTGTTGGTTAAAGAAGTTATAAATTAAGTTTTAATCATTTATTTGCAATATGGTAAGCTAGATAGTTGATTCTTGATGGTATTAGTGTCAAACTTATGCAAAAGGGGCTGTTTTGAGCTGTGTATAGGAACCTTAGTTATGCTGGTTGTTTAAAAATTCATATAAAATCACTCATTGATCCGATTGAGGTGTGTCATATATTTTTGGAAAGGTATCTGTGTCTACTACAACTTTGTAGTTTATGTTCAGACTTGATTTTACATCCATAATGCTCAAAACAGTGGGTTTATGTAGCTAGTCTTGTGCAAAAACGGGATTTGCATACTGTTTTTAGAAACTTCATATAAAATAGGTTTTTTCTCCAAACGGAATGAATCCAAATCTACTGGAATCCTAAGTATTTGGCCTACAACTTTTGTTTAGACATTAACACCTGAATGCTTCTCTAAGTATGATAAAAATGATCAATGTCAAGTTGGTTCAAAGCTGTCTGGTGCAGGGGATTTAATAGCTTTACTTTTGCTTGTACTTTGTGCTTTGAGGATTGTAATATCCATAGATCTTGTATCAGTCAGTCACAAACATGTGTAACTTATTCAGGACCAATCTTAGAATAAGATAGGGGCATTAACAAGGGGATAGAAGCTACGTGTTTACTTCTTCGATTGTCGTCTAAGGTACGGATACCCGATTCTTGTGACTTTCTTTAATCATTAATTCATTATAGAGACAATATTGTATCTCATTACCATCTCGGCATCTATCACTTGTATATAATTATAGTTTCATATCTTGTGAGATTACCCTTTTCACATTGAATTGATATGTTTTTGGTGATTTGAGCACTTTGTGCTTTAAGGCATGACATCAAGGGCAATGATGTCGTGACGCCTCCATGGCGGCTATAAATTGTCATGGCGTCCTCGCTATTATACCCCAATGTCAATAAGTGGGTCTGGCCTGGTACCGGCTAATTTGAGGGCGAATGGATCGATCCTAAGAACCGTTATCAGGAGCCGTATTCGGGAACCATTTTCGGGAGTCGATTATCAGAAAGGAATTGAGTGTATTAACCTACACTCATTTTCCATTGTTCGAGTGGTCCGTACAACCCTCGAACCCAATTGATTTTCTTATTTAATTTTCAATTCTTGACTTGACGATATTATTTTAAATTATTTCAGTATGGACATTTCATGTTAATTATTAATTGATCCCTTCATGTTTTGGTTTTCGGATTCCTTATAATTATTATCTTTTATTAACTCGATTTATACTTGAAATCTTGCTACTTTAGTTATCTGTTCACTGAGCATTTGGCTCAGCCGAGGTTTGTTTTGTCCTCGGCAGGTACATGATCATAGGTGGGACTATCACGGGACTGAGAGCGATGAAATATGACTATTTTGAAGACGACCTTGGATATTAGAGTAGTTTTTGTTTATGTATGTATATTGTAACTATATCCATGTTGTCTTAACTTTTAGTCTACCACGTTCTTTTGATGGATGTTCATAGTAAGTCTGGTTATCTTGTATATATATATTAGCTATTTATCTTGTTATGTTTTCCTCCGTAACACACTATCTTCCGGCCATGCGAGACAAGGGTGTTACAATTTATGGTATCAGAGCTATAGGTTAAGATCCTGTAGTAAGACTAAGTTTGATCTGTGAGGAATGGGTAATAATAGGATCGGGTAATTTAAGTTTCCCCTTCTAATTGTTTAATTGTATCATTCTTGCTTTTATAATTCAATTCTCGCTTTCGTAAATTGCAATTATGCTTCATGTTTTCTTTATATCCA
>NC_037539.1:34257360-34268713 GCF_001531365.2 Cynara cardunculus var. scolymus
GGCCCATATTGGGGTGGTTGATATTGGGTCTCTAACTTGGGAAGAATTCAAGGAGCTCTTTTATCAGCAATATTTCTCCAATTCTGACAAAGATGCGTATGGTCGAGAATATGCTATTATTCGTCAACGAGATGATGAGTCTATCACCGACTATATGGCCAGATTTCTGCGTTTGGCAAGTTATGCGGATATCATTGCGGGTATTGCATCACACCAAACTGAAAAATTCAAATGGTCACTTAATGGAAAATACAGATCAAAGTTGATCAATAAAAATTTTACTACAGTTGCTCAGGTTGCTGACGCCGTACGAATTATAGAAAGGGAACGACTCGACACCATTCAGTTCAAGGGTGATAAAGATAAAAAGCGAAAGCATGACGGGTCATCTGGAAGTTTCAACAAGTTTAAGTCAGGCAATTCAGATAAAAGAAGATTTGGTGGTAGCGTATTTTCGGGGTCATCTCAGAGTATTACAAGTTCAAATCCTTCAGTYGTGACTCCTCCAACTGTTTGCAAAGAATGTAATCTACCACACCGACCGGGTCCATGCCTTCGGATGACCGGTTCATGTTTTAATTGTGGTCAGCGAGGTCATCTGGCTAGAAATTGTAAAGTGGGTCAAACGGCTAAAGCTTCAGGGACAAGTCAGTCTAAAGACAAGGGAAAGCAATCCACCACCGGAGGTCGAGTATTCACATTATCAGCAGACAAACCCACTACTGGTATGGTCTCTGGTCCTCTCCTTATTGATGATATGAGTATATATGTTTTATTCGATACTGGGGCAACTCATTCTATAGTTGCAGAGCATCTTGAAAGTAATCTTAAATAGTATGAACAATCACTTGAGTTTCCTTTGCTTATCTCTACCCCTATGGGGAGCTCTGTCTGTATTGTTGCAGAATACAAAGACTATCCTTTATTTATTGCAAATTGAATTCGAAAAATCACCCTCCTTCCGATGAAGATGAACCATTTTGATATAATTGTTGCTATGGATTGGTTATCCGAACATCGAGCTGTGATTGACTGCGATTCAAAGCAAGTGATATTTGGTGATAAAGTCAATACAAAATCTGTATTCCAGGGTGTCTCGCCTAAACCGGGAACCCGAGTTATATCGGTTGTCCAAGCTAAAGCTTTGATTTGGCAAAGTTGTGAAGGCTTCTTAGCTGCACTTCAAGATCTGGGTGAGATACAACTTAAACCTGAAGATATTCATATTGTTAATGAGTTCGCAGATGTTTTTCCAGATGAACTTCCCGGTGTTGCCCCGGAACGCGAAGTTTAATTTTCTATTGACTTAATTCCGGGAGCTGCTCCAATTTCAAAGGCTCCATATCGTATGGCTCCTTCGAAAATGAAAGAGCTTAAAGTGCAAATTGAAGATCTATTGAGCAAAGGTTTTATCTGTCCCAGTGTATCTCCATGGGGTGCACCTGTTCTCTTTGTTAAGAAGAAAGACGGTTCCATGAGACTCTGTATTGATTACAGGGAGCTGAACCGCGTTACCATTCAAAATAAATATACTTTACCTCGTATTGACGACCTATTCGATCTAGTTACAAGGTGCTTGTTATTTTTCTAAGATCGATTTAAAGTCGGGATATCATCAGTTACGAATTCGAGAACAAGATATCCCAAAGACTGCTTTTCGTACCCGTTACGGTCACTTTGAATTTGTTCTCATGCCGTTTGGATTAACAAACACTCCTGCAGTCTTCATGGACCTAATGAATCGTACCTTCAAGGATTACCTCGATGAGTTCATTATTGTTTTTATTGATGACATCCTGGTATATTCTAACATAAAAGAGGATCACGAAAACCATTTGCGGATAGCCTTGAGAACTCTTCGAGACAAAAGCTTATACGCAAAATTCTCTAAATGCGAGTTTTGGCTAGACCAAGTGATTTTCTTGGGGCATGTCATCTCCGCGGAAGGTGTTCAAGTTGATCCTGCTAAAGTAGAGGCCGTCACTAATTGGCCACTACCAACCAATATTTCGGAGGTTTGTGGATTTCTAGGTCTAGCAGGATATTACAGACGATTTGTTGAAGGCTTCTCGAGAATTTCCCTTCCGTTGACTCGACTCCTTCGAAAAGGGGTTAAATTTGAATGGGGCAATGATCAAGAATGCAGTTTTGAAGAACTCAAGCACAGATTGGTATCTGCTCCAGTCTTAGCTTTACCATCTGAGTTAGGAGGTTTTCAGGTCTATAGTGATGCCTCTCGAAATGGCCTTGGATGTGTATTGATGCAACATGGAAAGGTTATTGTGTATGCTTCTCGCCAATTGAAACCTTATGAGGCTAACTACCCAACTCACGATTTGGAGCCGGCAGCTGTTATCTTTGCTTTGAAAATATGGCGCCATTATTTGTACAGAGAGACTTGTGATATTTTTACAGATCACAAGAGCTTGAAGTACATATTTACCCAAAAGGAGTTAAACATGCGACAACGACGATGGCTTGAACTCTTAAATGATTATGATGTTCGAATTCAGTACCATCATGGCAAAGCGAATGTTGTCGCCGATGCCTTAAGTCGCAAAAACATTGGTAATATGTCTTGTATAATGGTGCCACCTGAAATTTCTACAGAGCTAGAAAGGTCAGGTATTGAATTCTTTCTTCACAGAGATGTCGGTTTATTATCTGCCTGTACGGTTGAACCAACTTTGATTTCTCGAATTAAAGAATCACAAGGTGAAGATGGTGAATTATGGGCAGTTGTGCAAAAGTTGAAAAATGATCCAAAATTTGAATTTCGGGTTGACAATGATGGTGTTATTTGGTTTCATGATCGAATTTGTGTACCTGATGTTGCTGATCTCAAAAATGTTGTCATGAATGAGGCCCACAACTCACCTTTCTCAATTCATCCTGGCTCTACCAAAATGTATAGAGACTTGAAACAATACTTTTGGTGGAACGGAATGAAACGAGATATAGCCAATTATGTAGCAAGTTGTTTAACATGTCAAAAAGTTAAAATTGAACATCAGCGGGTCAGTGGTTTACTACAGCCTTTAGAGATCCTTGTCTGGAAGTGGGAATACATCTCCATGGATTTTGAAGTCGGTTTACCAAAAACGCTAAGGCGACACAATGCTATTTGGGTTATAGTGGATCGACTGACAAAATCTGCTCACTTTCTTCCGATCCAGGAAACATATTCAGTTAGTAAACTTACTGGAATTTTCCAACGAGAAATCGTGAGATTACATGGTACGCCGGTTTCTATTACTTCTGATAGGGACCCGCGATTCACTTCACGATTCTGGACCGGATTGAATAAAGCTTGGGGTTCAAGATTGACTATGAGTTCTGCATTTCATCCTCAAACCAACGGGAAAACCGAGCGAACAATTCAAACGCTTGAAGATATGTTACGGTCGTGTGTCTTGGAGTGGTCGGGTAGTTGGGATGAGTTTCTTTATCTTGAGGAATTCTCGTATAATAATAGTTGGCAATCCAGTATTGGGATGGCTCCGTACGAGGCCTTATATGGACGGAAATGTCGTGCGCCAACCTGTTGGAATGAAGTCGGAGAAAAAGTCATCGAAAGACCCGACTTGGTTCGTATTACTACCGAAAAAGTCAATATTGCCCACCAGAAAATGAAAGAAGCTCAATCACGCCAGAAAAGTTATGCAGACAAACATCGCAAGCCTCTCGAATTTCATCCAGGTGATCATGTCTTTTTGAAAGTCACGTCATTCAAAGGTATCCGGAGATTTGGAATCAAAGGCAAGCTTAGCCCTCGATACATCGGTCCATTCGAAGTTTTGGAGCGTGTTGGAAAAGTTGCATATCGTCTAGCCCTACCGCCTCAATTATCGCACATATACAATGTTTTCCATGTATCGGTGCTCCGAGGGTACAATTACCACCCTCTTCACGTCATAGATTATCCGTGTGATAAAATTGAAAGTGATCTCTCCTATACTGAAGAACCAGAAGCAATTATCGATCGGGAGTAGAGAGTGATGCGACGAAAAGTAATTCCGTTTGTCAAAGTTTTATGGCGAAATCATTCGGAACGAGAAGCTACATGGAAAACTGAAGACTCAATACGTAAAGAATATCCTCACCTATAACAGGTATATAGTTTCTAGACCTTAACTCGATTTCGGGGACACAATTTTCTTTTTAGAAGGGAGGATTATAACAGCCTAGATTTTGTTATTGATTAATCTTGGTATATTCATTTACATGACAATTGGATGCTTTATCTACTTGTACACTTGCTTAAAGTAGTTGTATTTTGGACTAATAATGTAAGTCCAAGTTTTATGTAAAGGGTCAATTATGTAGAAAATAAATTGGTCTTAGGACTAAAAATGTTAAGAAAAATCCATGTAAAAACTAATTTTGAAATAGGCAATTGATGAAGGGTAACATTTGCTAAGTGAGAATTCTTTTACTAACTATTTAAACCCTTAAATTTCAGAAAATTTACTCTCATTTCTCACTTTTCACTTCTCTCTAAACCTATAAACCTACGCCCTCTCATCACATAAACCCTAGCTTTTGGTTTTACCTCCTCATGCATCTTCCAATTTGGTGTTAGTTTGAAGATTTAAAGCTAATTGGTTGAAGATAATGTGAAGAAGCAAGGTATGAAACTATAAATTTCAAGATTTGTGGTCTAATTTGTTGATTTGTGATAAAATTGGGAGGTTTCATGTTAGGGTTCATAAGGTTTTGATTAGTAAGTTAAACCTTTGTTAAATGATGTTATTTTTATGTCATTGTTGGTTAAAGAAGTTATAAATTAAGTTTTAATCATTTATTTGCAATATGTTAAGCTAGATAGTTGATTCTTGATGGTATTAGTGTCAAACTTATGCAAAAGGGGCTGTTTTGAGCTGTGTAGAGAAAATCTAAGTACTGCTGGTTGTTTAAAAATTCATATAAAATCACTCATTGATCCGATTGAGGTGTGCCATATATTGTTGGAAAGGTATTTGTGTCTACTACAACTTTGTAGTTTATGTTCAGACTTGATTTTACCTCCATAACGCTCAAAACAGTGAGTTTATGTAGGTGGTCCTGTGCAAAAATGGGATTTGCATACTGTTTTTAGAAAATTCATATAAAATAGGTTTTTGCTCCAAACAGAATGAATCCAAATCGACTGGAACCCTAAGTAATCGCCTACAACTTTTGTTTAGAAATTAACACCTGAATGCTTCTCTAAATATGAGAAAAATGATCAAAGTCAAGTTGGTTCAAAGCTGTCTGGTGCAGGGGACTTAGTAGCTTTATTTTTGCTTGTACTTTGTGCTTTGAGGATTGTAACATTCGTAGATCTTGTATCAATCAGTCACAATCATGTGTAACTTATTCAGGACCAATCTTAGAATAAGAAAGGGGCATTAACAAGGGGATAGGAGCTACATGCTTACTTCTTCGATTGTCGTCTAAGGTATGGATACCCGATTCTTGTGACATTCTTTAATCACTAATTCATTATAGAGGCAATATTGTATCTCATTACCATTTCGGCATCTATCACTTGTATATAATTATAGTTTCATTTTTGGGAGATTACCCTTTTCACATTGAATTGATATGTTTTTGCTGATTTGAGCACTTTGTGCTTTAAGGCACGACATCGAGGGCAAAGATGTCGTGACGCCTCCATGGCGGCTATAAATTGTCATGGCGTCCTTGCTATTATACCCCAATGTCAATAAGTGGGTCTGGCCTGGTACCGGCTAATTTGAGGGCGAATGGATTGATCCTAAGAACCGTTATCGGGAGCCGTATTCGTGAACCATTTTCGGGAGCCGATTATCGGAAGGGAATTGAGTGTATTTCCCTACACTCATTTTCCATTGTTCGAGTGATCCGTACAACCCTCGAACCCAATTGATTTTCTTATTTAATTTTCAATTCTTGACTTGATGATATTATTTTAAATTATTTCAGTATGGACATTTCATGTCAATTATTAATTGATCCCTTCATGTTCTGGTTTTCGGATTCCTTATAATAATTATCTTTTATTAACTCGATTTATACTTGCAATCTTGTTACTTTAATTGTCCGTTCACTGAGTATTTGGCTCAGCCGAGGTTTGTTTTGTCCTCGGTAGGTACATGATCACAGGTGGGACTATCACGGGACTGAGAGCGATGGAATATGACTATTTTAAAGACGACCTTGGATAGTATAGTAGTTTTTGTTTATGTATGTATATTGTAACTATATCCATGTTGTCTTAACTTTTAGTCTACCACGTTCTTTTGATGGATGTTTATAGTAACTCTGGTTATCATGTATATATATAGTAGCTACTTATCTTGTTATGTTTTCCTCCGTAACACACCATCTTCCGGCCATACGCGACAAGGGTGTTACATTCGACACGTGGAAAGTGTTGTGAATCAGACTCAGTTCTTCTGGCATCTCTAACTGATATGCTACTGGCTCGATTCGCTTACATATTCTGAACGACCCCACATACCTCGGACTGAGCTTACCTTTCTTTCCAATTCTAACGACACCCTTCCATGGCGAAACTTTCAACATCACAAAATCACCTACACCAAATTCAATCGGCTTTCGACGATTATCAGCATAACTTTTCTGGCGATCTTGTGCTGTTCTGATTCTTTCGTGGATCTGTTCGATTTTCTCAGAAGTTTCTTGGACAATTTCAGGACCCGTCAGTTGTCTTTCACCTACCTCATTCCAACATAACGGCGTTCGGCATTTACGTCCATACAACACTTCATATGGTGCCGCTTGGATGCTGGAATGGTAACTATTGTTATATCCAAACTCTATCAATGTCAAGTGATCTTCCCACAATCCCCCGAAGTCAATAATACAACTTCTCAACATGTCTTCGAGAGTCTGGATAGTTCTTTCACCCTGCCCATCATTTTGCGGATGATAAGTAGTACTTAGTCGGATTTCAGACTCCAAAGCTTTCTGCAATCCTTCCCAGAATTTTGAAGTAAACCGACTATCTCTATCTGAAATAATAGGTAATGGAACACCGTGTCTGGTCACAATTTCTTTGATGTAAATCTGTGCTACCTTTTCTAGTGAGTATTTCTCTCGTATTGGTAGAAAATGCGCAGTTTTAGACAGACGATCAACAATTACCCAAATCGCATCGTACCCCTTTGGAGTTCGAGGCAATTTCATGACAAAATCCATTGTAATATGATCTCATGTCCATACAGGTATCTCTAAAGACTGAAGACTTCCATACAACTTCTGATGTTCAATCTTAACCTATAAACATGTGAGACATTGTTCCACATATCTAGCTATGTCTCTCTTCAATCCGGGTCACCAATAAAAAGGTTTTAAATCTCTGTACATCTTATTGGTACCTGGATGGATAGAGTATCGGGACTTGTGGCTTTCATTTAATATAATGTTCCGGATATCTCCAAAACATGGTACCCAAATTCGCCCTTGAAAGCACATTAGTCCTTCGTCATTCTGTTCCAAGGTTGAAATCATCTTACCCAACTTTTATGTCTTAACAAATTCTTCTTTCATAGCTTCTTGTTGACATCTCTGAATTTCCTTATGAATGTCAGGGATCAAATTCATTCTCATTGCCACAGCTTTAACGGTTCCACTCTTTTCTTTCCTGCTTAAAGCGTCAGCCACCACATTAGCTTTTCCCGGGTGGTAGACGATTTCACAATCATAGTCATTAACTAGCTCATTCCACCGATGCTGTCGTATATTTAATTCTTTCTGGCTGAACAAATGTTGTTAACTTTTATGATCAGTATAAATCTGATATTTCGTTCCCAGAAGATAATGTCTCCAAATATTCAGAGCAAATACCACTGCAACTAATTCCATGTCATGAGTTGGATACTGTTTCTCATGATCTTTCAACTGCCTTGATGCATAAGAAATCACTTTTCCTCTCTGCATCAGAACACATCCTAACCTTAACTTTGAAGCATCGCTGTAAACCACAAAGTCTTCCGATCCAACTGGTAGAGTTAATACCGACGCGCTGCAAAGATGATCTTTTAATAGTTGAAAAGCTTCTTGCTGTTCTCCTTCCTACTGGAATTTAATGTTCTTCCGAGTCAATTTAGTCAATGGCACGACTATCTTAGAAAAGTCCTGAATGAACTTATGGTAATAACTGGCCAATCCCAAAAAGCTTCGGACTTCAGAAGGATTTTTCGGAGCTTCCCATCTTGCAACTGCTTCTATTTTCGCTGGATCTACTTTTACCCCTGTTTTTGAGATGACTTGACCCATGAATTAGACTTCTCTTAACCAGAACTCACATTTAGATAACTTTGCGTACAACTTTTCTCTCTTCAATAATTTTAATATCAGACGAAGTTGTTTTGCATGTTCTTATTCAGTCTTAAAGTATATAAGAATATCATCGATAAATACAATAATGAATTTATCAAGATATTCCTYACATACCCTMTTCATCAAATCCATAAAGGCTGCGGGCGCATTAGTTAAGCCAAATGGCATAACTAAGAATTCATGATGTCCGTACCTAGTTCTGAATGCTGTTGTGGCAACATCTTCTTCCCTGACTTTGAGCTGATGATGCCCTGACCTTAAATCAATCTTGGAGAAATAACTTGCTCCTACCAATTGGTCGAACAAGTCATCAATCCCTGGTAAAGGATATTTGTTTTTGATTGTCAACTTAATTAGTTCACGATAGTCTATACACATTCGTATAGACCCATCTTTCTTCTTGACAAATAAGACCGGAGCACCCCAAGGTGAAGTGTTGGGYCTAATAAATCCCTTATCAGTTAAGTCTTTCAACTGTGCAACCAATTCCTTCAATTCAGATGGAGCTAATCGGTATGGTGCCTTTGCTACTGGTGTAGCCCTTGGTACAATATCAATTCGGAATTCAATGACTCTATCTGGTGGTAATCCAGATAAGTCTTCCGGAAAGACTTCTGGATATTCACTAACAATCGGAATCGATTCTTCTTTTCTATTCTCTTTCTTTATATCAATTACGTATGCCAAATATCCCTGACACCTTTTTTGAATGCTTTTCTGAGCTTTTATTACTGTTAAAATACTGGTATGGTGATTCTGATGATCACCATAAATAACAACTGTTTCTTGGTTTGGCAGAGTAATTCTGATCATTTTCTGATTACAAATAATACTAGCCTGATACTTTGCCAACCAGTCCATACCCACTACTACATCAAATTCCTTCATCGGCATAAGAAATAACCGAATCAGAAGTTCACAGCCCCCAATAACAATATTACAGTTATTGAACACACTTGTAACAGTTTCCTGACTATTAGCAGCATCAACTACTAATTCATCATCAAGTATCATAGAATTTAGACATGCAGTTTGAGCAAACAATGGTGATACAAACGAAAAGTTTGCACCAAAGTCAAATAACACCTTAGCACGTGTTGAATTCAGAAGGAATGTATCTGTTACTACATCCGGTGATGTTTCTGCCTCGTTCTTAGTCATCTAGAAGGACCGTTCCCGCGCCCTTCTTTGCCCTCCTCTATTTACTGTAGGCCTTCCCCGAGTACCCGATGCATTACTCCCCATTGTTAATTGCGGAGTCTTTAACAAGGGACAATTCGGTCGAATATGATCCAGAGAATTGCAATTAAAGCACCTTCGGTTAGTTGGGCAGCTTCTAGACAAATGACCTGCTTCACCACATTTATAACACTTTTTTGGGTCCATCTTACATTCACCCTGATGAACCTGTTGACATTGTGAGCAGACTTTTTCATTTATCTTCTGTTCAGATCTGTTATCTTATCTTACCGTTTTTGGTCCTCGGAAAGATGAAGGCCCCTCTCATTTTCTTTTCTCTACAACCTTTCCTTCTGGCTGTCGGTTCTTATTTCGTTCGGTCACTTCGGCCGCATCTACCGTCAATGAAAAGGTATTGGGGTTCATGACAATTATAAACTCTCTGATTGAGGGTTTCAAACCCCAAATATACCTTTCTATCTTTCTGGATTCTGTTGAAACATAGTGTTTAGCAAAACGAGAGCATTCAATAAATCTCTCGGTATATTCCCGAACTGTTCCATTTCTCCGTTCTAACTTCAGGAAATCTTCTTCCATTTGTCTCACTGCAGTTTTAGGGCAAAACTGATTCTTGAATCGTTCCACAAATTCTGCCCAATACAATGTCTGTAAAACATCGGTTCTGGCTGACGATTTAGCTTCCCACCAGAACAAAGCATTTGATTTTAATATAGAAACAACAAATCGAACTTTATCTGTTTTCGGACACCGAATGGTGTTGAACACAGAATCCATTTCTTTGATCCAGCACGCAGCTTTCACTGGATCCCTTTCTCCAGAAAATGTTGGTGGCTTACATGCCAAAAACATTTTAATATCTCCTTCTTTGTTATAAGTAACCGGTACCGAAGAACGAACTTCTACTCTTTCTGTTATCACCCTGGCTGGTATCCCCATGATAGAAGTCAGAGTTTCCCACAACTTTCCCATTTCTTCAGCCAACATGTCCCTGGTTACATATTCAGGATATGGCATCGATCTCTCCTGAACATTCCTAGAATGGGATTCTTCAGGTTCAGAATGAATTCCAGTTTGACCCCTTCCTAGAAACTGGCTTCTTCCTCTGCCTCGTCCCCTTGGTCTTCCTCGACCTCTGATTCCAGATGTGCCAGTCGGAAGATTGACAGGTGACTCTTCCCTTTCTTCTGACTCTAGACGAGCCATTCTTTCAGATCTTCTAGTTCGGCTAGACATCTGTAGATTTTAGTGTTAATAATCACGTATTCACATTCCCAAATATAATGAAGTATTTAAGTTCAGATGTATACCTGTAAATTCATAATTACACTGGCCAGATGTAACTAAAATTTACCTTACACATTGTTCTTTCAACCCATCGTATTTATTTCCAATGGAGCTAACTATGTCCGGGACCCTTAACATGCAATAAAACAGTTTAAGTCTAGGTATCATGCTGTTAAATACCTAAATCCCTTAAACTCAGACTCTAATACCACTTTCTGTTACACCCTATACCACACATTGCATGTAACACATACTTTATACGGAAGAAATACATGTTTATGTACCACTCAGGTCCCTTAGTACAAGAATTTGCCATACATAATACATATCCCAAAAATTCAAATACATTTTTTGTACTAATCATCGTTCATCAATCAAAACTATACATCATAGACAAATCTTCATGTAGATATGCATATAGGAAAATATCACATTTTCCCCTTCCCCTTACCGTCCGTACCTCCTGCAATACATATTTAAAATCACAAAACGAGGGTTAGACCGAAAGGTCTAGTGAGTTACCCTATTTATGTTATTGCAG
>NC_037539.1:34268763-34270273 GCF_001531365.2 Cynara cardunculus var. scolymus
TATATAACAAATATCTGAACAGATAAGAACATATTACTAATACCTTTCCACTTTTCAAGCCAAGCATTCAGCTATTCAAATAACATACTTCAAACCTTTATAGGTTTGAACCAACCAGGTTTCATATAATGCCACTTTTAAACCTTTTCCATTAAACAAGGTTTATTTAAAGTTTCAGGCCAAACCTGTTATTTCCTCCTCAATAACAACCAGACTACGATTTCCAATAAAAACCCTGATCTTAAACCTTTAAATCACAAAAAAAATAAAGATTCCAAATGATAGTAATTTTAAATGATATAATAGTAAGAGTTATATAACATAACACACATACAAATGCCACCCTTATATCCAAAGGTACATCTCTCCTTGATATGCCACCCTTATCCCGTACTACACCTTTCCTTGAAATGCCACCCTTATCCCATGGTACACCTCTCCTTGATATGCCACCCTTATTTCGTCATTAAAATATTTCACAAAAACAATTCCAATTAGAACAGACCGCAGCCATAAATGTTCTAATGGAATATCATTAGTTCAAAATCATTCTTTATCAAAATTCCCATTTTTATACAAGAATACTAAAAATGACAATTGTATAAAAAAATACATAAGTCAAATCACAAATCCGGTCAACACAGACTTGGCCGGACTTCATCTCCGGTTAGGCCTTGACCGATTTACTAATCCGGTCAATACAAGACCCTTGTCCGATTTACTAATCCGGACAACTCTCTCTCAAGCTTTGTCCGATTAACACTTAAGAGAATTCCAACACTTTTGTCCGGATAACAAATCCGGACAACACATCGCCCAAGGCTTGCCCGATTTAAAATAATCCGGTCAACACATGGTCGTATTCATACTTCTCCGTTCAAAATACTTTAACATAAACTCAATATTTATAAATCGTTTAATACTTGACTGGTTTAAGGCTAAACCGCTTATGACTTGACCGGTTTAAGTTCAATCCAGACAATACTCATGAAGCGGTTTATTTATAAATCGCTTAAGCCTTAACCCGTTTAGGGCTTAAATCGCCCAACCCTTGTCCGGTTTAAGACTAAACTGTCTGACTCTTGGCCGGTTTAAGTCTAATCCGGACAACACCTCAATGTTAACTTTTAAATCAGATGAAAAAGCTATACAATCGATTATACAACTATGAACAGTTTAAAAGCAATTTAAATCACTCACGTTGAAAAGCCTTTTGAAATCAGCCTCTTTGCAAAACAAAACAAGAAATCCGCACAAAATTTTCTCTCTTAAATCACTCAAATTTTGAAAATAGCCAAGAGATAAAATGAGGGGTCAAACCCTCCTTTTATACCTTTCCTTAACAGGAAAGTTGGCCCCACACACACACACACCCCATGCATTCTCATAACATGCATGTGTGTATATATATATATATATATATATATATATATACTAGAAGCATACTCGCGCAATGCAGCGAGATACATCGTGATTTTAATATCTCATTTTATTATTTATCTCAGCTGAT
>NC_037539.1:34272593-34288545 GCF_001531365.2 Cynara cardunculus var. scolymus
TATCACGTAATCACTTATCAAATAATCACACATTAATTACCTTGGGTGATAACCAGGATCCGATTATCACATTTTAAAATCTAAAATATAATGAAGACAATTATCGAGTTCTAACAAAATAATTAATTATTATCTTTGTAAAAAAATTATATTATTAAACCAAATATAAATTATTTCGTTATTGAACCTAAATTATTAAAAAAAATTGAATTAAAAAATTACACAGAAAATAAGAATTTTAAATAGTTAATTTGATACTAATATCGATATACTTTTGTCAAATTTTTATGATATCTTCAAGTTTATATTTTATTCAAAAATAAAAACATCATCGCTTTTTGAAAATAACATAAGACCATACTATAACATCGACATAGATAATCAATACTACATTATAAAGCATTTGACAAAAACTCCTAAAAACCAAGTTTTACGCATGAATTACTGTATGTTGATACATATTACTTAAAGGTCAAGATTAAAAGTAAATTATACATAACTACAACTTCTTAAAGATCCATGTTTGAATTCGTGTAACTAACTGCGGATAAAGATAATCAAATAGAGGATTAACATCTTATTTTAAAATATTAAAAATCTAAAATATAATTAGGATAATTATCGAGTTCTAACAAAATATTTAATTATTATCTTTATAAGAAAATTATATTATTAAACCAGTGATAAATTATTTCATTATTGAACCTAAATTAAATTACAATAAAAATTTGAATTAAAAATTATACAAAAAATAGGAATTTTAAATAGTTATTTGATACTATTACCGATATATTTTTATCAAATTTTTATGATATTTTCAAGTTTATATTTTATTCAAAAATAAAAACGTCATCGATTTCTCAAAATCACATAACACCATAATGTAACATCGACTGAGATAGTCTATACAATATTATAAAGCATTTGATAAAAACTTTTAAAAACCATTTTTTTGCATTAAGTACTGTATTTTGATGCATATTACTTAAAATTCAAGATTACAAGTAAATTGTGCATAGATACAACTTATTAAAGCTCCATGTTTGAATTTGTGTAACTAATTGCGAATAAAAATAATGAAATATAGGATAAACACCTCATTTTAAAATATAAAACATCTAAAATATAATTAAGATAATTATCGAATTCTAAAAAAGTAATTAATTATTATCTTCATAAGAAAAATTATATTATTAAACCAAATATAAATTATTTCGTTATTAAACCTAAATTAAATTACAATAAAAAATTGAATTAAAAAATTACACAAAAAATAGGGACTTTAAATAGTTAATTTGATACTAATATCGATATATTTTTTGTTAAATTTTTATGATATCTTCAAGTTTATATTTTATTCAAAAATAAAAACATTATCGTTTTTTCAAAATCACATAAGACCATACGATAACATCGACTGAGATAATCAATACTACATTGTAAAGCCCAAAATCATACAAATCTGAATTAGATCTTCAAGAATTAAGAACAAGATGAAGATTAGAAAGAATCTGATCACCAAATCTTTTGTAGATTTCTTGAGAGAATTTACAACATTAATCAGTTGATTACAGAATTGTTAATGACAAATTACAAAGCTAATAACTATTTATACTAAGGAAAGCACTATTACAAAGCTTAAAAAGGAGAACTTGAATACAACAATAACGCACATACTTGAACCCAACATTCTCCCCCTTTGGATTCAAGTTCAAACTCTCGTAAATCTTGTCTTTCTGAGTCCGAGAAGTTTCTCCAGCCTCCTTAGTGCATTCCGAAATTGAATTTTCTCCTCAAGTAGATTCAGGTGATTGATCAACAAATATCTATCTTTTGAACACATCCTCTCCGACTCCGCAGCTTTATCATTGTTTACTCTCCTCATGTCAAGTGCCCGTCTCACCAGTCTAATAGTACCATCAGAAAATTTGTTTAGCTCGTTGAACCTCATAAACTTCTTTACTTGATGTTCATCATAGTATATCACTCTGAACTCTGGTTGTTCAAGAATCATGTAAACTGGATAGGCATCAATGTCTTCTAACTCTTGATCAGGTCTCTTCAAATTGATGATTCTCTGATTATCTTGACCCATCTGAACATCAATAACCATACCCACCTTAACATGACTACGCATAAACCTTTTAATCGCATGAAGAGCTACTGTTACTCATTTTCTTCTGATAGTCATGTTTCAGATTTCATGATACATATATTCCAAATCTTCTAAATACAAGTTTGAGAAGTCAGCTTCGCTAAATCTCCATACATTTCTATCTTGCCGTGTCACTGTGAAAACAGGATACTAGACTCTAAGAAGGATTTGAGCATCAATCTGTTTAATTGACACAACTTGATGTTTGGTCCTTACTTCACTGATAGGGAGATGCTTGGCTTTAAGAAAGTGTTTGTACTCCAAGCGATATTCTTTGGTTTCCTTGTGGATACCAAGAATCTTATCACCACTTAAAGCTTTACGATGTCGGAGGAAGATGCCAAAGTAGATGTCTTCAAGATAAGGCTCTCAGATCCTAGCCTTGTCATAGCCTGGAACATTAGCTTGAATAGCAAAAGGCACGTAATTCTTCAAAAAAATCTCAGTCGGATCAAAAGGCTCTCTGGGAGTATCGGATGCACCGGTTTCAACTGCAGTGGAGGGTTCCGGCAATGTCTGACGATCACCCTAAAATGGGAATACTGGGTCTTCATCATTGATGTCAGCTTCAAAGTCAAAGTATAACCCAAATTACTCGTCAATATTATCAATATCTTCTCCGAAATCTTGTTCTCCACCAAGTACAGTAGCAAAAACGTCATTAAACCCGACATTGGCCGACAAGTTCAGTAGCAACCTTGTTCCTACCGTGGAGTCCGTCGGCTTTTCAACCATTGGCTCGATCGCTGGACTTGTCTCCAACTCTTCATCATCTTCCACAACAATCGTCTCAATGATTCATTCCCTTTTAGATTCTGGGGCAGAACCTTCAACATTAACGTCTTGAGTAGCTGGCTCTCTTTCAACACTTAGAGCTTGAGCAGACGACACAGCCACCCTTTGTCTTTTCCTCTCCCCCTCATGATGATCTGGATCTTCCAGGTCATCATGCCTTCTTTTGAGTGAGGTGGCCTGAGCTCGGTAAGTCTCATCCAAGGTAGATATCCGTTCGAAGAGGGCATCAATTGAACTTTTAAGGGTTTGAGTGTTTGATGTGATTAACTTACTGACTTTAGAGAAGCCAGAAGCAACCACATCCTGAAAGGCCAAAAACTCTAAGGCTCGAACAGGAGGGTTTTCATCAATATGTTGTTGCAAGAGCCGAACCAAATTTGCATCTTCTACATCAGGATTTTGAGATGCCATCAACTTAGCATATAGCAAGGATTTGAGTTCGTCCATCGATTGCTCTTGTACCGTCGAAGGCTCAGGTACAGACGGTGGTGATGGCACAGATGGTTGCTCTTCTTCTACTTGCTCCTTCCCTTTCAACAATCTTTTAATACTTGCAATTTGAGCATCCATATTGTCTTGAACAACCTTTAGGGCTCCATCCAGATATTCTCTTGACACAAAGTCTGGTAAACTAACTTCTGGATCACTTAGATTACCAGTTGAGACAACAGTTAATAAATTGTTGTGCCTACGTTCAATGTTGGCATAGTGATAGCACTGGTAGGACTTCCGACCAGTCCTTGTGGGAGGTCAATTGACACCACTCTGGTCGTTCCGGCGTGTTCACTAAGAACTGCAATGGGAGCAACAGATGCTCGAGACTCATGTGTACCTATGTGTATCATCTTTATACTCGAGGTGCACAGAATCGAAGTCGTAGGCTGGGGCAGTGGCCAACTTGTTTCAATAACTGCATTCTCCAAGTGAGAAGTAGATAGCAGATGTGCTAATTCCTCGTGTTGAAATGAAGCAGCTGGTTGTTGAGAACCAACTGAGTGGTCCGGTTGGGTGTGCAAATGCATAGTTAGGCTAGCTATGTCTTCTTCAATACTAACATTCAACGAATGAATGACGATAGCAGATGTGGGTGCCCGGCTATGTGTATCCGCTAGGATAAGAGCTTGATATTGATTTTGTGCTCCGCTCTCACACTCACCATATTTTTCTACTTCCCTTTCACTCAACCTCTCAGCATTTTCTACTTCAGCTCCCTCATCTCCTTCTCCTATTGAAACATTTTGTAGAATACGATCATATTCGTCATATGTAGCTCCAAATTCATCAGTATTGAACGATAATGAATGCTGACTTGGACAAGTCTGTGGAGTATCAAATTCTGGAAAAATATTGTCAATGTTATCAACCACTGCTCCAAGTTGAATGTTATGTGAAAGCATCGGTTGGGCAGGGTTGTCAGCATCATCATCATCATTATCATTATCATCATCACCCAGAGCTGCCTGATTGTCGGATATAGAATCTTCCAAACTTGATGAAGTTGAGGAAGTACTATCAGATGAAGTACTGTGCTGATAAGAGGCTCCCCGCTCCTGTTCACCCCTCTCAATTACATTTTCCCTCATCTCACTGCCCTGTTTAGGTAACCCGTGTTCCTGAACTCTCTCACCTACAGCTAAACCCTCTCTCTCAGCTGAGGTATGGGGTGATCCCGGGGTAAGTTCAACCGGTTCTGGCTGAACTATAGGATCTATAACTCTCCTATAATCTATAACACACTGAGCCCTCTAATCAGCGAAGGCAAATAGCTCTGGTGGAATCTCCATGATTGAGTCCAAATCTTCAACTTCGGTATGCTACCGAATTCTTGTCATAACGAACGTTGGCCCCATTTCACTATTAGCTTTGGCCGGGATATCTTCATTTGAGTTTATCATAGCCTTTATGAACAGTTGCAGAAATCTCTGAAAAGGCACAAATTTTCTGGCTTTCGAAGGAAATCTCTTAGCATTAACAAGCTCCACCAGTTCATTCCATATGATGAGGGCATAATCGTATTTTCGCGTAAAGACTATCCCATGGAAGAACTTTAAAAATGAACTATTGCACGTGTCAATTCCCGCAGTTTTGGAAGTCAAACATCTGTTCAGGATTGAGAAAAGCAGATGCCAGATCGACGGTAGGAAACGCCGTTTGAATTGAGACAGGTTAGTCAACTCTTGCGAGTATCCTAACCATTTGATGTCACGGTAGAGTTGGTCATCTGTATAAATGTCTCAAATCCTGTGGAGCCTGGTTTGGGAAGACGTAGAATTCTTCTCAATCTTTTTAATGTCAAACGGCTGACATATTCATCTACAACTCCTTCGAAGTAGTAAGTGTCAACGTCTTTGGCTAGTTTTAGTGTACTCCAGAATTGCTGTAAATACAACATAGGAACTGGTGTGTGGGCAGAATGGGAGTAAGCAATTGGGTGTCCTTGCAAGATTTCTGGTATTATCTGGTATTCGGCAGACATATCGAAACTGAAGGAATGGTTGTTGGGTTTTATATCTAGGTATTGGCTATGTGGGAAAAGTGTTTCTGTGGGTATTGATTCGTTAAGAGGCTGAGGAAGGTTAAAGATATTGTCATATTTGACAGAGGGAATATGGGATTCCTCGTCAGACTGATGTTGAATTTCCTCCATTTACCTGCAAAATATCTGAAAATATTAGAACCCGAATTATTCATACAATGCAAATATCTCTAAATTAAAATAAAGTAAAAAAAAATTAAGACTAAAAAAAATTGAAGATAAAAGAAATTGAACTAATTTTTTTTTACTAAAAATAAATTTATTAACAAAAAGAAAAAAATCTAAAAAAATTCTAAATTTTTTTAAAAGAAATGAAATAAAACTAAAATCTAAAAAAATAATATCAAACGGATTAGAAATTCGGTCAACAAAAGAAACCAAAAAGAATCCAAGTCAAAGACATAAACCGGACAAGTATCAACCGGATTAAAGTTGATCGGAGAGAACTCCGGTCACCTTCTCTGGTGAGAAATCCGGTCAAAACACAAACCCTAAATCGACTAAAATCAAAATAAAATCTAATCTAACCTAAGACTAACACTGCCGAAGCAAAATATTAACATCTTAAACTCTATGTATTAGAATCGTTTTATTATGATTAGTCTCTTTTTAGTTTCAAACAATTTTCAGTCCAAATCAAATTCAAAAATTTATTAGATTCAATTTTATTGAAGATAACAGTCCAAATAATCGTCATTGTCCAAGGAAAAAGAAGTCAAGGAATGATATTCGAGATTAAATGTTACAAATGCAAACCTTATGAATAGAATTGGGAAGAAACAGATTGAAGTAGAAGGATCTTGAGCTATTTAACAGCAAAGGTTCGACCGGAGACGATGATGAACAGTGAATTTAGAGTGAAAGTAAAAAATGAGAAGTAAAAATGAATCGAATATTTATAGTCAAAGTCAAAACCTGTTCAAATTCTAAACCGCTCAAGGCTTATCCGGATTAGGATAAATCGGACAAGAGATGTCCGATTTAGAGAATAAAAATCAACCAAGTGATAATCCGAACATTAAATCGCTCAAGGCATAGGCGATTTAGAAAAACATCGGTCAAGACTCATCCGCTTTAAGAATAAACCGCTCAAGAGTCAATCGATTTAGAAATAAATCGCACAAAGAAGGAACTAAATCGCTCAAGGAAAGAATTAAATCGCTCAACAAATAAACGATTTAAGGACTTGAAAAGCACAAATGAGACAAGCGGATTTAGGAATCCTCTCAATTCAACCAAGCGATTTAGAAATCCGGTCAATCCCTTGTAAAACATATCTAACCTTATCCGGATAAGAGTTTATCATATAGCCTTTTGTCCGGATTAGTCTAAATCGAACAAGTGTTGTCCGCCTTTCCAATAAATCGGACAAGTGTTGTCCGGATTAGTCTAAATCGGCCAAACACTTATATTTTTAAACTCTACCTCTTTCAAAAATTAGATAATGTTTAATATACCTGTAAGAAAATTTTAAACTGTTAGTCCAAAACGGATAAAGTCACCCCCCTCAAAATATGATCAGATAATCAAAATACAGATAAAAATCCACACTCCCCCTCAAATATGAATTCCCACGATCAAGAAATTTAAAATTAGATAGAAAAATTGAAACATTGACTTGTATTAAAAAATACAGATATTTGACCAATTGAATTTGAATTAAATACAATTCAATAAATTGAACTGTTTTTTAATAAAAATTCAAAATTTCAAATTAAGCATACCTAACTTAGATACAAGAAAGCTAAAGCGTTTTTCATCTAAATTTTTCGTAAATAAGTCAACTAATTGAAATTCTGTATTTACAAAATACAGTTCAATGGTTCCTTTTTCTACATAATCTTTAATGAAATGATACCGGATATCTATATGTTTGATTTTTGTGTGTTGAACAGGATTACAAGAAATAGCTATTGCGCTTTTATAATCACAATAAATGAGAATTTTATTAAAATAAAACTCGTAGTCTCTGAGCTGTGTCTGCATCCATAAAACTTGAGAATAACAACTTGCAGCAGCTACATATTCTGCTTCAGCGGTAGATATGGATACACGGTTCTATTTCTTTGATGCCTAGCTGACTAACTTGTCTCCCAAAAACTGTAGATGTCCTGATGTACTTTTCCTGTCCAACATACAGCCTGCATAGTATGTATCTGAGTAAGTTATCAGTTCAAAACTAGTACCCTTGGGATACCAGAGTCCAAGATTAGCAGTCCCTTTGAGATAATGGAAAATGCGCTTAACGGCACTTAAATGAGACTCCTTTGGATTAGATTGATATATGGCACAAAGATGTGTTGAAAACATAATATCAGGTCTACAGGACGTCAAATACATTAAAGAACCTATCATGCCTCGATATGTTTTCTGATCTACAGCTTTTCCAGACGGATCAGCTTGTATTTTCGTTTCATGAGCCATAGGTGTTTTGATACATGAACAGTTTTCCATATTAAATTTCTTCAGGATATCTAAAATATATTTTGTTTGACAGATAAAGATACCCGAAGATAATTGTTTTACTTAAAGACCTAAAAAAAAGTTCATCTCACCCATCATGCTCATTTTAAAACGCGAAACCATTAAGGCAGAAAAGTTTTTTATAGTATTTTGGGTTTGTAGATCCAAATATTATGTCATCTACATAAATTTGTATCAGTATAATATCTAACTTTTCCTTTTTAATGAAAAGGGTTGTGTCAATATTACCTTTCAAGAAGCCTGACTGTACAAGAAAATCTGATAAGATGTCATACCAGGCTCTCGGTGCTTGTTTAAGGCCATAAAGAGCTCGGTCGAGGATGTAAACATGATCCGACTTTGACTGATCAACAAAACCCTCCGGTTGTGCAACGTAGACTTCTTCCTTGAGGAGACCATACAGAAATGTTGTCTTGACGTCCATCTGGTACACTGTAAAATTCTTGTGTGCCGCGTACGCTAGAAACATCCGTATTGCTTCAATCCTTGCAACCGAGGCAAAAGTTTAGTCGTAGTCAACGCCTTCTTATTGATTGTATCCTTTAGCGACGAGCCGAGACTTATTTCTGACCACAACGCCATCTTCGTTCTTTTTGTTTTTGAATACTCATTTTGTACCGATAATTGTCTTGTTGTTGGGACGAGATACCAATCTCCAGACTTTCAGTGCTTTAAACTCGTTCAGCTCTTCTTGCATTGAGAGTATCCAATCCGGATCAGCTAAGGCTTCAGATACCTTAGTGGGTTCAATATTACTCAAGAACGTGGAGTATAGACATTCATTAGCTGTCACAGACCGTGTACGAATAGGTGCTGATGGATCACCAATAACTTGATGTATTGGGTGATTTATGGTCCACTTCTTGCTATAAGGTAGGGGAATATAGGAGCTTTGATCTGAGTTTTGATTAGTGTGAGTACTTGGGAGTTTATCGAAACAAGTTCAGGTGAAGGTTCAATATTTGGAACTCGAATAGGTTGAATATCTGGTTGAGGTAGGATATTTTCGTCTTGTTCGACCGATACCTCTTGTACTTCAGAATTTTCACCCTCTTCACGCTGAACTTGACCGTCAGGAGTTTCCATCTCTATTTCTTCATCAATCGCTTATGTTTCTTCTTCTATTTCAGTTACCGGCACATCAGGAGATGGACCAGATAACTGTTGTTCGCTCTGAACATTCCTGGACAAATCATTACACTGATTAGATTTATTTTCAAAATATTCTTCATAAAAGTTCTCAAATAATGAATCTAAATCAGCTTTATCAGAATTAGACGATTCAGGTTGATCAACTTTCTGCGTAGTATTAATTAGCAGCCCGGGTCCTGAACTGAATTGTTCAGAAGCCACATCAATGACTTCATCAAAGGAGACGTTCATGCTCTCATTGATGATTTTGGTTCTCTTATTGTAGACCCTATACACAGCAGATGTCTTAAAATAGCCAACAAAGACCGCTTCATCAGCTTTAGCAGCGAACTTTCCTCTGTCCTCTTTATCATTTAAAATAAAGCACCTGCAACCAAAAACTCATAAGAATTTGATATTAGGTATTCTTTTATTTATTATTTCATACGGAGTTTTACCAAACCTTTTGTGAACGAGGGATCGGTTTTGGGTAAAACAAGCAGTCGCCACTGCTTCAGCCCATAAAAATAATGGAAGTTTTGAGCAGGTAAGTAATGTTTGTGCCGCTTCCACCAATGTTCTGTTCTTTCGCTCAACGAAACCATTCTATTGCACTATCCGGGCTGCCGAAAACGTATGTGTAATACCAATGGATTCGAGGAATGAGCCAAGTGTATTGTTCTTGAATTCAGTTTCGTTATCAGTTCTGATTTTCTAAACTGGTAGTTGCATATTGTTTTGGACTGTCTTCAAAAATGAGATTATTGTCTCGGCCGCTTCATCCTTTGACCGCAGAAAATGAACTCAGGTATATCTGAAATAGTCATCGACTATGACCAACACATACTTCTTTCCATTTATGCTTTGGACTCGTATAGGACTGCAGAGATCCATATGGAGTAAGTGTAGAGGACGTTCGGTGTTGAACTCTGTCTTCAGCTTATGTGAAGCTTTCTTCAGTTTGCTCATCTCACATGCACCGCATACATGGTCTTTATGAAACTTTAGGTTTGGGATTCATTTAACCAAGTTGTCACATACCAACTTGTTCAGATATTTGAAATTCAAATGTGAAAGACGCCGATGCCATAGCAAATTCTTCTTCAAGGATGCCTTGGATATCAAGCAGACGTCAGTATCTACTTGTGTGTTGGATAGGTCAATCGTGTAGAGATTTGATCTTCTGATTCCAGCTAAAAGCTCCTTAGCATCAGTAGTTCGGATGCTGCATTGGTTAGCTTTAAAACAGACTTCTAAATTCTTTTCACAAAATTGACCTATACTAAACAGATTATGTCCAAGTCCTTCGACATACGACACTTTCTTAATCATTAAATTCCCAGAAATTAAATCACAGTATCCAAGGATAGGCGCGTATTGATCGTTTCCGAACCTTACCGTACCTCCAAAAAATTCAACATAGTTAGATAATAATTCTTTTCTACCAGTCATGTGTTTAGAACATCCGGTGTCTAAGAACCACACATGCCGGTTAACCTGCAAAAGTGAATCAATTGGGTTTTGGCACCCATTTTAGTTTTGGACCTTTAAGCACAGTTCTCGTTGGTGGTATACTGTAAGTACCGAACCAACGTTCTTTGATATGAAATTTCTTAGATAAAGCAGTAAAAGCAGAATGCATGAAATGATAAGGCTTAAAAGAAGTAAAAGACTTAAGTAACTCATTCAATCCACACAGAGAACAATTATTTTTACCATTTCTAATATCAAACAATTCATCAACTGAATATCTTTTTATAGAATTATTCAATATCGAATCATTTAATACAGGTTTAGTAAAATTATTCTTTTTCTGTCGAGTTGAAGATTTTTCTTCTTCTTTTACTCTCCAAACCTTCTTAAACTTCAACGCTTTATTTGAAACAGGAAAAATAAAATCATCAGATTTAAATGAATGATGAACTTTTTGTTTAATTTTCTTTGTAAGCTTCTTCTGTTTCCTCGAATTCTTTTTGGTTTTATTCTTTTTATAATACAAATCCTCGGAAACAGGTTTTTCATTAAAACTCTTTTCAAAATCTGAAGCTAAAACAGAATCCTCAGTCATATTATTTTTAACAAGAAAATCTTCATGACTGGTAATTTCTTTCACAAATCAAACTGATCAATATCATTATCTAAACAAACATCCGAATCCCATAATCAAGTGTCCCTTGTAAATATCGAAGAATACGCTTCAGGAAAGCATAATGCGGATCACGTGGTTCATGCATGAATAAACACACCTGCTGTACTGCATAAGAAATATCTGGTCGGATGAAAGTTAGATATTGTAAAGCGCCAGCCAAACTCCGATATAAAGTAGGATCCGAAAACAAGTCTCCATCTGTGGCACTCAATTTTGCAGAAAGACCGACAGGTGTAGTGCAAGGTTTACAAGAAGACATCAAGGCCCGAGAGATGATGTCTTTTGCATACTGTGACTGATCTAAGAATAACCCATGAGAGTTGCGGGTGACCTGAATCCCTAAAAAATGATGCAATTGACCCAAGTCTGTCATAGCAAACTCTCGTGAGAGTTTGCTAATATTCTCCTGCAAGAACGTGTCTAAAGAAGCCGTGAGAACTATGTCATCAACATATAACAATAGATATGCTGTGTGAGAACCCCTGCTATAGATGAAAAGAGAATTATCACAAGCACTGGTGCGGAAGCCCTGCGATAAGATATATGTTGCAAACCGAGTGTACCAGGCACGGGGGGCCTATTTAAGGCCATACAACGACTTGTTCAACCTGCAGACATATGAGGGGTATCGTTTATCAACGAAGCCCGGTGGTTGACGCATAAAGACTGTTTCATTCAAATGTTCGTGAAGAAACGTGTTTTTAACATCAAGCTGATGAATGGGCCACGAACGGGAAATAGCAACTGATAGCACAGTGCGTATGGTAGCCGGTTTAACAACCGGACTAAAAGTCTCATCACAATCAATACCTACGGTTTGAGACTTCCCGTTTACAACTAAYCGAGCCTTATAKCGTTCTAGAGAGYCATCAGATTTAAATTTGTGGCGAAATAWCCACATGCAAYGAATGACCGGTTTATCAACCGGACGAGGCACCAACTCCCATGTATCATTAACCTGTAACGCACGAAATTCTGTTTGCATAGCATGCAACCAATGAGGGTCGGTTAAGGCTTTGGAGTAGGAGGTGGGTATAGGAGAGATAGTTGTGGAAATAAGCGTGTGTTTGACTTTCGAGCGAGTGGTCATGGGATGATTATTGTTGCCGGCCGGGGCTGATGAGGCAGCCTGGGATGGGACGGGAGGTATAGAGGCTGGTGGAGTTGGTGTGGGTAACGGGGCCGGTGGTCAGGGACGATGGGTATAGGTGAATTGAAAAGGAGAGGTCGAATGTGGGGGAGGCTGGGTCGGTTTAGGTGTAGGTCGAGGAATGGGCCTGGTGAAAGTGAAACCGTGTGGTAGATCATCAAGGAAATTGTAGTTGGTATTAGGTGTGGGTATGGCGTATGGAAAGGTGTTCTCGTCAAAAGTAACGTGACGAGAAATAGTGACTTTGCCCGTGGTAGGATCAAAGCATCGATATCCTCTAAAATCGGGAGGATAKCCTAGAAAGATGCAACGGACGGAGCGGGTATGTAACTTATGGGGTTAAGTGGCGGATGAATTTGGGTAGCATGCACACCCAAAAACACGTAGGTGATCATAAGTTGGGTGGCGGAGATATAGGGCAAATGTAGGGGTAAAAAAGTTAAGGCGTTTTGTAGGTAGAATATTGTGAAGATAGGCGGTTGTATGCAAGGCTTCCACCCAGAAGGTAGGCGGAAGATGGGCATGAATAAGTAAAGCACGAATGATATCATTGAGGCGTCAAATCATACGTTCAGCCTGGCCGTTCTGGGAAGATGTTTGCGGGCAAGAAAACCGAAACAAGAGGCCGTGCTGTTGGGGCAAAGTCCTTAAAAGCATGGTTGTCAAATTCACCACCCAAGTCACATTGGAATGTTTTAATATGACGGTTAAATTGGGTGAGAATCATTCTATGAAATTTGGTAAAGGTTGGGAAGGTTTCTGATTTATATTTAAGTGGGTATACCCATATAAAGTGTGAAAAGTTGTCAATCAAGACCATGTAATATTTATATCCGGTTGTACTGGCAATGGGTGAAGTCCACAAGTCACAATGAATGATATCAATTCATAAAATGGTAAACGTTTGCTGTTGGACAATTGACAAGAATTGCAAACAATGGAAACATGATTTTTATTACATGAAAAATTAAAACGACGACTAAGAAGGTCTAAGACTTGAGCACCAGGATGTCCAAGTCGATCATGCCAAGGTAAGGAGGTAGATGTGAGTGAGCAGGCTTGAGGCGGAAGTGTTGGTGGCGTAACTGGATAAAGATTGCCCGTGCTATTGTGGCGGGACAGGAGACGTCCCGTTTTGAGGTCCTTCAAGGAAAAACCAAAGGGATCGAAGTCAATAGAAACACTATTGTCACGGGTAAACTTACGAACAGACAAAAGGTTTTTGATGATTTGTGGACTGTAAAGAACATTTGGTAAAATATAGTTACGGTTGTATATGGGAAGAAAACCAATACCGGACCCCACAATAGGTAAAACATTGCCATTACCAACAAGAATTTTCGTGTGAACAGGAAAAGAATTAGGATGTTGGATCATACCTCGGTTGTCAGTGACATGTAGCTCAGCGCCGGTGTCGAAGTAGTAGTTAAGATCCGTGTAGTTCAACTGCATGGTATTAAAGGCAGCACTTAAATCAGAAGGATTCAATGCGTCAAACCAGGTGAAAGCTGGGTGTTGGGTGCTGCCAAAGTGACCTGGAGGAGGGAAGCCTGCATAGTTAGCTGATGGGGTCATGGACGGGTATTGTGGTGGTTGATTGGGTTTCCATGTGGTTTGTGTAGGGTAAGGACAAGGTGGAGTGTTCCACCAAGCCCATTGGGGGTAAGAGTTATTCTGAAACGCCCAATTAGATTGAGAGTTTCGGTTCCCACGTCCACGTCCTCGGCCCCGGTATTGCTTCCCGCAACCCCTGCCTCTGCCACGATATTGAGACTGTGGCTGTTGAGAGGTATTGCTGTTGTTCGGAGCGGACTGCTGTTGGATCATAGTAGGGGCAGGAGCTGCGGGAGTGACAAGAACTGATGAGGATTGTTGTTTCCGGGCTTCAAGACGTATCACCTCGTCGGTAAGCATGGTACGGGCCAGATACCAATCGGCATCCTGGGAGTTGATCAGCGATGATGTAGTATCAAATTCGGGGGATAAACCTCGAACAAGCTGTAATACAAGACGCTTCTCGGGAACTGGTTGGCCAACATCAACTAGTTGGTTGGCCAAATCTTTGAGTTGTTGACAATAATCTTCCACCGAATTACAAGCAGCAAGCGTGAGATTGACAAATCGGGTTTCCAAGGCTGCGGCTTTGTCTTGCTTGTTGCTCAAGAAAATATTTTCGAGTTTGAGCCAGGTGGTTCGTGCAGATGCTTCAGTGTCAAGAACTCGAACAAGAAGATCGTCAGAAATTGTACTGTAGATCCATTGAGAAACAAGGGCATCTAACTCCTTCCAAGATTCATAAGAGGGATCTGTGTTGGCTGGGGCAGGTGTATCATTGAGATGATCCAAGACTTTGTAGGCGATGGCGTGAAACCTAAAGAGTTTCACCCAAGAGGAATATGTAACTTTAGACCCGTCTAACGTGCGGATCTTGGTCTGAATGTTTGAAACCGAATAGGTGGGGTGGAGAGATTTGGCAGAAGAACTGCTTTCAGGTATATCATCTGACTTTGTCATGGTGTTAGATCAGAACCGAAGGGTTGGGATGAGAAGAGGATGGAAAAAAAAATCGGATGGTAGGGTAAAAAGAGTCAGAACCGTAGCTCTGATACCATAAAAGTTTTTGTCGTATCTTGTTTTCTCTCTCTGCCTCGATACAATAAACAGGAGCCCCTTAAATAGGGGAAGAAACCTATGTATACCCTACCACTAAATTAGGAATAGATCTGTCTAATAATTACAGATAATTGTAAACATTACAAAGTTGTCAAAACTAGTCCCTGTAAATATGTTGGCTAAGAAAAAGAACAATACCTCATGCAATTTAGGTTGTTTTTAAGACTTTTATAAATATATTTTCTAAAGCAATATAGATATAATAATAATAATAATAATAATAATAATAATAATAATAATAATAATAATAATAATAATAATAATAATAATAATAATAATATTCGATTAATTTTGATATTTTGTGGCACTTAAAGAGATTCAATTTTAACCACAAGGGTGATGCCTGATTGGTTTGAGCTTAGCTCCAAAGATCAAAAGTACCGGGAGGTCCCAGGTTCAAATCCAATGAGTAATAAAAATCCCCTTGTAGCCACGAAGGTTCAAATACAATGACTCCAGACTATCTACAAAACATGTGGTCGTCCTAAAATTAGTCGGCTCGCATGACAAGTTGGAAATCTAGGTTAATAAAAAAAAATCAATTTTTCCGAAGCATTCTACACCTTTATTGAGTGCAAACAGCAACAACTTTTAATATTATATATATTGTGTTATTTAATTTGTAAACAAATATTATATATAAAAAGTTCAAATTATTAATTTGATAAAAAAAATTACATGAAAGTTATATCACAAAATTTTACAAAATAATTAATTAATTAATAAACTACGGACGAATATTGTAAATTAATAATTACATCATACTATCATGTGATCTTACAAATTAAGCTTATTTTATAACAACATGAAGAATCAAAATTCATAATTTTAAAAGGAATTACATAAAATTAAAACGACGACTAAGAAGGTCTAAGACTT
>NC_037539.1:34288925-34305367 GCF_001531365.2 Cynara cardunculus var. scolymus
AATTATAATAAAAAATTAAATTAAAGAAATTATTTAAAAAATGAGAACTTCTAAATAGTTGATTTGATACTAATATTGATATATTTTTTTCAAAATTTTATGATATCTTCAAATTTACATTTTATTCAAAAATAAAATCATTATTACTTTCTTAAAAATACATAAAACTGTATTATAACATCGACAGCGTAAAAAATAGAACATTAAAATCGAGATGTATCTCGCTGTATTGCGAAAGTACCCTTCTAGTATAATAATAAAGAATTAGTTTTATTTCTTCACACATTAAGTTTTAGAAAATTCTCTAAATTTAAAGGTTTCTCTAATATAAATGAGTTATATAAATCTGAGCTCCAAGCATGAGTAAAATTTGGGGCCTGTTCAAAAACCAAGATTTAATATGCTAATGAGCGGCTCCGACAACTTATTAACCCATTACGGAATGACATAATACTTTGATCTAACGTTGTTCAAAATTAAGAAAAAAAAAAAAATAAACGAATGAGAAGGAAAATAAAGAAAAAAGATTATTTATGTTCATGAGAGCGAAGGTAAAGAAAGTAAAATGAACCAAAGAAAATAAAATTTTATGTTCTTAAATAGGAGAGAAGAAAATTAAAGATGTCAATTTTACAAATATACTCTTATTTATTTTACAGCAGATGTAATTGATAGATATAAATATAATTTTATTAATTTTTTATAATTATTACTATTTTCTTCCTTTCATTTCCTCCTATATTTGGAAAGAAAATTAACATTATTTTCTTTTATTTTTTATTCCTTTATATTCTAAAAAAAACTCAAACCTTTTCTTTCCTTATCCAAAACCAAAGTGTAAATGTTTAAAATATTACAATTAAATTATGAAAATAAATATTTAAAAAACGTTATATTAAGTAAGAGTTGAACAAACTTAGATTCCATATGAGTTGCGATTTATCCTAAAAAGTAATACAAGAAAAGAAATAAATGGAGGTTACATTACTAAAAGCCGTTACAAATACAAGATAGTCTTGTTTTTGGGGCTCACTCTCCATACATACATACATACATACATGTATATATATATGAGAGAGATTGAAGAATCTTGCAAAAGTTGCAGAAACGCACTTCTTAAATGATACTTTCTACTTCCATTATATGAAGATTGGTCCAAAAAGACATGTCTTTGAAGGTCATACCCTTGTGCGTTTCTGCCACTTACCCTCATTCTCAATCTCAATCTCAATCTCAATCTCAATTGGGTATCTCATATTTTCTTCAAAAGAACCATACAAATCTTCTTTTCAGGATTAATCCTGCTGCATTGACTGCAAAATTGGGTCGAAGTAAAACCCATGTGGAAGGTTCCAAGCCTGCTGTGAGACCTTCTGATTTTGCTTTAAATTCAGCAAATGATGACACCCAGATCATTAAAGATTTGAACTCTCTCCCAAGTGAGTTGACTCAGTTATATCATAAATCATTCTAGGGTTTCTTTTTGCTTGAATTTGTGCTTTGGAAAAGATACAAGTCAATTGCATTTCATTCCTCAAAATCTAATATAAAAGATTGATGATGGTTTTGTCTTGTTTAACTCATTCATCTTTTGTTTGCTTCAAATTTCAAGAATGATATATGCTATTTTCTAACTTCCAAATGAAAAATAATTTTGCTTTTGCTGTCAATCAGGCCAATATTGATTTCAAAATTGCATGAGTCGTCTGAGTTTCTTATAAAGAAGTTGATAACTACTATTTATAGAAATTAGAAAATTGATGTGTTCAATCCCGAACAAATCCATATTATATATATATATATATATATATATATATGGATGAAGGATCATGTTAGAATATGAATTAAGATGAGAAACATAAGAAGAAATCTGTATCCTGACACTTTTACTCTCATCCTCACCCCGTAAATTACGTTTATCACCGGAATTGATCTGGTGCATCTCGGTGTACACCACATTAGTGTTGATGTTCAATTAGAATTTTGATATCCAGGGATGAAAATCCCTTGTTACCCTTCTCAAACCTAACCCCCTCTCTCTCTCTATATATATATATATATGTAAGTATTGTGTGTTTGATATCAGATGCTGGAAAAGGAAACTTTTAAGAGGCATTTGTGTTGTTTTGGTTGTGTTCTTGTAGATTTTGCAGAGTTCTATATTTTTTGAAAGTTGTTCTTTATCAGTACATTTTTAGATTCTTTTTATAACCTAAATTGGCAAAACTTATTTGATTAATAATATTACACACACACACACACATATATATATATATATGTATGTATGTATAATCACAATGGCAATGCGTATTAGCAGACAAATGGCTGTGTTTCTTGTTCTTTTGCCACTTTGTTTTACAGATGATGATATACGTAGCAGTTTTGTTGGTCCTGTTGAACTACTTCCAACATGGGTTTGTAATGTGTATGCTTTTGGGGTTTTGCAATACGCCAATTATTTGCACCTATGTATATATTGAGGCAAGTTCAAATGAGAATGGTAAATATTTTGAGAATTTAGGAATCAACTATTCATGAAGATAAATATTCATGATGAATAATGAAAATACATAATATTCAACATAAGTAAATATTCATGAATCTTTTAGAGTTATTCATCATGAATAATTCATGAAATAGTTCTTTCCAAGTTTTCAAAATATTTAAGGTTCTCATTTGAACCTGTCCATGTATGTATGTGTATATATATATATATATATATATATATATCATTTGTGATACATGATGATAGATATAGTAGAGAAGTGCTGATTTGCTAGAACTAATTTCTATGATGTATATGGATTAGTTAACATGATGATGATACTTAAAAACGCGATCACACAAAGATCATAAAACATTCCCATTTTTGCATATGCATTTAACACGTTTCCTTAGTCAATTCATGTTGAATACAATCTAAACGATACATGTTTTGATTGCAGAACCTTTATCTACAACCGATATTGTCTCTAATGGTAGTGATGGCTCAAAGGTCCGAGTTGCTTACAAGGTAATTGTTACAATCTTCAATCATAGATCTTGTGAATTATGTGAGAAAAGGAAGGTTGGCTCTTTTATAAGAACTCAGTAAATTCCACATAGAGGTAGGATCTGGGGGTAGGATGCACACAGACGTTGCCTCTATCTCAAGGGGTAGAAAGGTCTTTTACGTGATGACCCCTCGCTTACAAAACTAAATTTTGAAGGAACGAGCAAGTGTACCGGTGAGAACGTATATATGCAAAGAAGCAACGAGTATAGTTAACAAAAAATGCTTTAAGGATAGATGTGAGGGAAGTAGGTTAAACAAACAAGGAAAACACAAAGCCTAATACTGACACCTACCAATATCGTCGTTCAAATTGTCTTGTGTAATCATTTTCCATAAAGTTTTGATCCACAAAGTTGGCCCAAATCAATTAGCCTATCGAAAAATAATGCGCTATATTCATATGTAAAAAAGTTATAGACATTGTCTTTATGCTTGTATGTTGTTGTTGGGTAACATAGGGTGCACCTGGAGCGCATAGTGAGGCCGCTGCTCTTAAAGCGTATCCAAAATGTGAGACGGTCCCATGTGAAGAGTTTGAATCTGTATTTAAGGTATTCAATCTGTTTTTATTTTGTATTTTTTAACAAGTGTGTGATTACTTACTAGTTTAGTATGCTCAATATGCATACGATTTTTCAGCAAGTCGAGTTGTCGTTAGTGGATAAAGTCGTACTTCCAATTGAATCATCCATTGGTGGAAGTGTTCATCGAAATTATGATCTTTTCCTTCGTTATAAGTTGCATATTGTAGGAGAAGTGCAACTCAACATTGATCATTGCCTCCTCGGATTGCCAGGAGTTCAAATGGAGGAACTAGTGTGTGTTTTAAGCCACCCTCAGGTTCGTGCAACATGATCGCCTTTAATTTATTTTCTACCTGGAAAAACCCAAAAAGTTGAGCCTAGAATATCCAATTTGGATAAGACGTACAAACTCGTTCTCTACCATAAAGAGTAGAGCGGTTGTTTCCATCTTTATTTGGTGAATTTCAAATCTTTAGTTTTCAACATAATGAAAGATTAAGGGGTTGTTTACCAACACTGACTAGGTAAGCACTTACCACCACCCTCATTTACCTGAACGGTAAGATTGGTGGTAAACACCATCGTCTTTTACCCTCATTCATAGGTAAGATTCTTGGTTAACAAAATGATACTGTAAGATTGTTAATATGGAAAGTGAAGCATAGAAGTTAATACTAAATTATTTTGATAATACAGGCGCTTGATCAATGTAAGATCATGTTGAATAAGTTGAATGTCGTTAAAGTTAATACTCAAGACACTGCTGGTGCAGCTCAAGTAACCTCTTAAAGTCTATTTCATACGTTATGTATGCTTTCACTTTGTCCATTTTGCAATTTACTTTTAAGTTTTTTTAAACAGATTATAGCCTCTAAAGGCTCACGAGACACTGGAGCTATTGCGAGTTCACGAGCAGCGAAGATTTATGGGCTCGACATTCTCTCAAACAAAATCCAGGTTTGATGGATTTAATTTCTTTTGTTTCTTCGACATAAATGTGTTGTTTGTAATGCTTGATGTTTTTCTGGTGATACTATTCTTTAGCATCACAAAACATACAAACAAACCAAACGAGCCATTATATCGCACATAGGAGTGGAATCTAGGAAGGTTAAGATGTATGCACATGTAACCTCTACCCCAAAGAAAGTATCACAAAAGACATAAACTAAACCAAACAAGCCCAATATATCGCACTCAGAGGTGGGGTCAGGGAAGTGTATGCAGACCTTGACCTCTACCCCTAACAACAGCATCATAAACCTAACAAAACGAGCCAAGTATATCCCATCTAGAGGTAGGGTCTGAGAAGTGTAAGATGAGGATGACCTAACCTCTACTCTAAACAAATAGTATTACAAAACACACAAACCAAACCAAACAAACCTAGAGGTGGGGTCTGGGAACGGTAAGATATATCCAGACGTGACGTCTACCCCAGCCGGTAGTAACACACAAAGATGTTGTAATTCTTGAAGTTGATGTTAAAATTGTGATTATTCTATGTGTCTTGTTTTCATTCATTTCTTTGACCAGGATGATCCGGATAACATCACTCGTTTTTTAATTCTAGCGAGGGAACCTATAATCCCAGGGACCGTCAAACCCCATAAGGTAAAGATCATTTTATTTATCTTGTCAAATGTATTCTTTAAAGTGTATTAATGATGATGATTTTGTTTTTCTTAAGACAAGCATTGTCTTTACATTAGAAGAAGGCTCGGGAGTACTGGTCAAAGCGTTAGCAGCGTTTGCTCTTAGGGACATCAATATATCGAAGGTGAATTCTTTTTAAGAGTTTATATATTCAATATCAAACACTTGACTCGTATTCATGTACAGATCGAAAGTCGTCCACTAACAAAGTGCCCCCTCAGAATTGTTGATGATGGCAACAACGGGAGTGCCAAGTGAGTTCACTTACCTGATTCATAGAAATTTGTATTCCTTCTTGAATAGGCTAGATTTGGACTTTCTACTCAATATATGTTGGAACCCCTTATTCTCTAACGAGTAATCTGATGAGGTCCCACATATATTATGATGGTAGAAGAGCCAAGGTAAATATATGTTGGAACCCCCCATTATCTCCTTAAAGAATGAGTAATCTGATGAGGTCTCACATATATTAACATGGTAGCAGAATCAAAGTCTTATCATCTATCTACCACTTAGCCTATTTTGGATGGTGGGGGTGGGGCATGCACAATGGGGACATTTTCTCGTCAATGCATGTGGAACCCCCTTCTGTCTTTAGGGGCTATTTTAGGAAGTAATTTGATAGGATTCCACATATCCTAACATACCTGTATGTCACGGTCACGCTCGTTTCTTCCATGAACTCCTTTACATTTGATTTAATCGCCACAGGTACTTTGATTATTTCTTCTACATTGATTTTGAAGCATCAATGGCAGAGCCACGTGCCCAATATGCTCTCAGTCATCTACAGGTTGGTTTTCCGTAGTTTATATCATATATTATTTTTTATCAGATATTCAATTATCAAGTCGCAATCTTTTTCCTTTTAAAACCAGTATGAGAACTTAATACTTCATTAATAAGTTATATAAATTATGTTCTAAAGAATACCATCTTTTCAAGTTTGTAATAATCAATTTTGGGGCAGAGATATACTTAAGGAATATGAGTAATGAACCCCTCATGAGGTATACAAAAATGAAACATAACATGTTTGACTTTTAGGTCAAACATAAGAGCTTAAGATTGATGTGAAATCATTGTTTTTAAAGAAAATCATTGATGATCATATTGAAACCTTGTAACCTAATCGAACGAGAAATGTTCGATATGAACTTTAGTTTATAATTCAAACCAAATAAGACAAAACTAAACTCGAGAAGTTGTATGCTTAATTCTATAAAGTCAAAAGTAGTCCTTTTTTGGGACATAAGACATATTATTTTACATCTTATACATGGGTCGTTTGGTTGTGTTTCCACTAAGTTTCATACATTAAGTCATCCATATTGAATAAACTATGTAAATGATGTAAATGACCATTTAACCCCCTTATTGTTTGGTAATTTTTTTTCATTAGATCAAACTCGATATCAATTCATATCTATAAACTCGAAATGGTATATCATATTCACGAAACAAGCAGATAAATATGATGTTCTTCCACAATAATCAACTTAAGGGTACCAAAAGTAACAAGAACAAAACACAAGATTCAAGAAAATAATACACACCCATTAAAAAATCTTAGGGACTGTAATTCTGGAGGAGATATAAAGGACTGGATAAAACTCAAGAATCGTGTCGGATAACACTTTCCAAATACAATAATTCGACCCTATTAGCCTTGGATTCACGATTTTCGTATTGGAATAATTCTTGAGATTATTCTCACTTTCAAAGACTGTGAAAACAAGATATATATATATATATATATATATACACCTAGATTCTCGTTTTACATATTTAAATTAGAGATCGACGGTTATTGGCGGTTTAATGGTTATAACCGTTAATGGATAAGCAGTTACAACAGACTCTGGAATTCTGAAAGCAACAGGTTCACCGATAGGCTGAAGACACGTTCAGCAATAGCTGAATACTTGTTCAACAATAGTTGAATACTTGTTCAGTGATAAGCTGAAGACTATTCAGCGACAACTGATACGTGATGTTAAAGGGACTCCACCTCTAGGACCCCGTAAGGATATCGGTTTATAACGATCTAAGGTGATAAGGGAAACATTTGTAAGTGTGTACTTCGCACCTCCTAACTTACGTATGTTTGCCTCATCGTCTTAATCGATCTCAGAGTAAATCACAATTACACCAAAATGCTTGATGACACTAAAATCACCAACATTTACATCTAAAAAAATAGCAGCATTCTAGGTATGATTCAAAACCAAACTAATGACTTGTTCTCTATAATTCTTGCAGGAATTTTCTAGCTTTCTTCGGGTTCTTGGTTGCTATCCTGTAGATGAGTGTTCTTGAGGATTTCATCAACATACATGATTAGGTCTTTCAACTGTTCATCCTGCACGTGCACGTGCATGCACACACATACACAATACTTATGCCATCAATAGAACCAATATACAGAAACTACCCCTAAAGAACTTAGTAAACTTAATGTAGCAATCGGATTTCGATTGAAAATTATGAACTGTAGTTTAATTACCATATCCATTAGAAACAATTATTGAATATTAATGCAAAGCTTCAAGAAAAGCTTTGACAGTTGATTCTCCAAAAGAAGAATGGGTTTAGTTCAAGACTCTTGTGCATGTTTGTCTTGTGCATTCATCGCTTAGCATCCCAAATTTTCCCATCCCATTCATGTCGACCAATCACGTTAATATACAATCTATAGATAGAATAAAAATACCAATTATTAATATATGAAATAAAATAATTATGAGTTTTTGTGTGATCACAACATATTTTTATCCTGGGATAACCACAAAGATATATTTATCTTACCATAAAAATGACTATTCCTCAATTAGTTTATAAGACCACATTTTTCTCATAACATTTCTATAAGATGCAAAAACTTATGTTCTTTATTTCATGTTTTGCCTTATAAATGATTGAATTATGACAAATGATTTTTGGAAAGAAACATGCACAAGAATATATTGCTCAACTTTAATATTGTAACCGTAGGTATACAGGCATGTCCTCAAGTTAATAGACTAAACGAGTGACCATTTAGGAGCAAACCCGAATTCTTACTAAATGAGCTAATCCCTATGGGGGCATTTGGTTCATGGAATTCAAAAGAATTTGATGAATTGGAATGACAAGTTCTTTTGAACAAATTCCTTGACGATGTTTGATTCACATATTGAATTGATTGGATTTCTTCAAATTCCATGGTTGAGGGATTTGATCATTCATCGGCATAAGTGAATGAATTGAAATGCATTCCTTGGCGAATGGAACATATTATATAATTTGGTTTCAAAAAGACAAAAATAACTATTGCATCCAATTTAACCAATACCGCTCTCCCCTCATCCAGCAACACCTACTCCCTCCGCCACCACTACTAATGGCAATTAATATTATCACTCCACCCCCACCCCCACCCCCAGACACCCCACCCTATCACCTCATCCACCAATCCCTACCCAACTCAGCCGACAATCACATCGCCACCACCGTCCTTGTCACAACCGTCATCCACGGTCCACCCCCACCCACCACCGATACCAACACGACATGACCGTCGTCATCATGGTCGGATCCAGTTTACGGGATAGGGGCACATGCCCTCAACCAAAAGTCATAAAAGTTTGATTTGTTATTTTTTTTAAAATCCCAATTCTCATATTTATTCTAGCCTTCTTCCGTTAATGCCTCCAACATTCTTCTATTGGTGCCCCGACCCATTCATTCCTTTCAGTGTCGTAATCTTAACAATTGTTAGTGTTTTTTTTATATATAAGACATACCGTTCTTTTTGGAATATTTTTAATTTTGTTATATTATGCGTTCTTTGTTGTCTTTAGTGGTGACTTACTAAGGATTTGCAAATAACTTAAAAAGTGAATAACCCAAAAATGTTTATCATGAACCTCATTCGGTTCGGATGGGTTCGACATAGGATTTTTTTAAACCCCTTAAACTGTGATCCCGATCACATGACATTTTGGATCCGCCACTGGTCATCCTCATAGCCGTCACCCCAACATCGCCACTACCATCAATAAATATTATCATTACATTGTATCTATAGTTTAAACAAAGAAGTATTAAAATGTGATAAAGGGTATTTTCATCATTTATTGTTATTTCATTTCTAAGGCTACATTCTGCCAAACTAACATGCAAATTCCAATTCTTTGGTGAGATTATATTCCAATTCCTGTCAACCAAACACGTGGTCATATTCCATTCCAATTACTTCGAAGTCGAATTCCTTCGAAGGATTCCAGTTCCACCAAATTCCATATGTGAATCAAACAATTCCTACGGGTTGTATAATTCTCTTTAATAAAAAGAAAGAAAGATTTAACAATACATGTGTTTTTAAGTGTATAGATTAAAAGAAGAAGACAATTATCTTGTCAAAAGTCTTGAATCAAACTTCAAAATTATACTAATATTGACAAGTTTTTCTTATGGATTTAACCTAATGGGTAAGAAGATGGACATCCTTACATAATACAACTTGTAAGACTTTGCCTGATCATGACTATCTATCATCTTTATACTTGATGAGTTCATGGTTTCAATCATACATAAACTAATCATACCGAAAAGTGTATATGAAATAAATGGATCCTGGAATGAACCCTTTGAGGGTATCGATTGCATTGACACTATATGTATAGAATTAGAGAGTATACATGCTTAATAAGGGATATGCACTAACTATGGAAGGATGATCACTATCCTAAGGAAATGATTCATATAAATCATTTATGACTATTACACCCCCACAGTCTCAACGAGAGGATCTCACACATTTAGGTTATAAAAAAGCGATCAATAAGTAGAATGGTAGTTGCTTGTGAAGATATTGACATATTGGAATTTAGAAGGAACATATAAACACATAAGACATCAATCTGGGCCTTTTGCCTAAACAAAATGAATATGAAGTTCCACATGCTTGATGTGTTGGTGTTGCAGTGGGTTTCTTGACAGGTAGATGGCATATACATTGTTGCATTAAATGAACATAACATTTTAGATGAGTACATACGGTTCAAGCAAGAGATTCCTAAGACGACTAGTTTTGGTGACCGTCTTTGCAACTCTGAGATTTTCAAATTTATTGCTTGATCACGAGACTATCTTTTGGTGCTTGGAGGTCTAGAATACCAAGTTATTGTTGAGGTAAACATAGTAGTTGGAGATCAAACGACATGAAGCTGGACAACCCCCAATTGGTGTTAGAATATGCGACCAAGGAGTTAGATCAAGAAATGTTGAAACGCAAACCATGGTCAAGAGTCCCCTTAATCTATAGTCGTATTTTAGGTCACACTGATGTCGAGAAAGTGATATAATGCTCTATGATCGGACATAGTGAACTTATGAGAGAGTGCGTTCATTACACTTTGAAGTAGGGTGACATTATTGGCAGTGAGAAAAATATCATCAACATAAAGCAACAAGAAAATCGTACCATTCCTTAATGGAATATGAGCAAAGAAGTATTGCACATGTTGCATCTAAATTCCATGGATGTGACAAACATAGAGAATATCAGCAGGTGGTGATTGTTTTCGACCATATAGCATAAAGGGAATCAACAAACCTAAACAGATCCAGCCGGATCAAATAACCCTAACGGTGAATCAAAGAACTAGGCATGGGAATGAGACTAGCCCTACTAGAACCTATGTATCCGCCATGATGGGGTCGAGGATTCCCTGCAAGACCGGTGATCGAGGATGGGGATCCTCGAAAGTTAAAAGCCGGTGATGTGGACGGGGCCGTGTAATGTGATCCTTGTCCCCGTATATTAAATATATTATATATTTATTACTAAATAGATTGTATATCTATTATTAAATATATTATTTATAAATAATTAGATTTAAAAATAGTATTTTGATCTTTTTTTCTTAGATACATTTTTTCTGACTTGTCTTACATTATGTATGATATGGTAATTTTGTTCACATATGCATATATGATACTCCGTAAAAGAAACTTTTAGGAAATATGTGAGATTTAAACTTGGACCATTATCGATCGAGTATAGTGTTTAACACATTTCACTAAAAATATCTCACATAAACGAGGAAAAAATCCATGATTCCTTGTTGGGGATGGGGATATAATGCATATTTCTTAGCAAGGACAGGGATGGACGGAGATTGGGATCGGGGACGGAGATTGGGATGGGGATTGGGGGTCCCCATCCCATTCCCATCCCTACAAAGAACCCCAACAAGGTCACATGAAGAAAAATGTTATTAACATCTAGTTGATATATGAGCCATGACTACGATACTTCCAAGGCACCAACGGTGGATGCATATACATGGCTGGTGGTTGGTTTAACAATGGACTAATGTTTCTTCATAGTTAATCCCAAACTGTTGTGTTTTCTATGGAATACAAGTTGCACCTTGTATATGTGCAAATAGCCATCCTATTAAACATGTGGCAGAATAACCACATGCAATGGATTATCATTACGTCATGAAGATGTGAAACCAAAGGCGAATTCTTATTGGTCTACAAAACATTGTATTAGCGTTTCATGGTAGCCTTTTAGTTTGGGTTTCTGAGAGCTTGTGTTATGGAGGTACATGGGATATGGGTAGATTAGGTGGTTATATAGAGTTTGAGAAATTGGTAGAGTTTTAATATCTCATGCATAATGTAGGTTGTCATGAAGTAGGTTGGTAGTGTTGGGTAGTACCATTGTGGGTTGGCTTGCGGGTAAAAGGTTTCCATTGCTAGGCTGTTGATTTTAGGTAGGAGGGCGTTGGGGTGGTGGGTTGGTGTGGCAAGGTATGGTTTGAGAGATTCAAGAGGGGTTGGGTGATCATGATTGAGGCTAAACCAAATACGAGTAAGAGCATTGGTCAAAACTAGGGGTTAGAAAAGTGTAGGGAAATGGATTTTGGGGGGATCGCTCAGCATAAGGAAAGACGGTCTCAGAACACTCGTAGCCTCGGAATTAAGATAGGAAGCCTAAAAACAAGCATTAGGTAGAACTGAGGGGGATAGAGTTTATGAGGTCATTTTCCTAGTTGATTTGGATAACATGCATGTCTAAAGGTTGGAAGGTGGTTGCAGGAGTGTTCTTTGAGAAAGAGAGCGGAAGTTGGGAAGTGAAAGCTCAATATTTTTATATGTGAAAATGTTAGTGATTGTATAGATGGCAGGAAGAGATAAAAGTTAGGCTCTTGGGTGACCTACACAGCTATGCTAGACTTCTAATGAGAAGACAACAAGACTTTGGGGTTAAGCCTGCTGGTGGGTTAGAATGGGTAAAGTTCTCATTAATATGACTATAGAATAGGATGGTTTTAGTTCGGACATCCTTCACAGAAAAATGAATATGTGGGTGTTTAAAAAAATTCGCGGATCGTTCAAACGGTCGAACCAAGTCAAAACATATCGTTTTTGGCGATTTGAGCGTTATGACGATCCATGCAGTTTGAACGCTTTCTTGAGCGATTTGGATCCAACTGACCATGCATGCATCACTACAAAAATGCAGAGTATCAGGGAGGGAAATTTCCCTTGCAAATCTGTCGCTAAAAGGGTCATGCGTTGCTAATACTCCATCGGTCAAATGCTCGTAGGTAATGCTATCAGTGACAGATCAACATGAAAATTAGAGACGGATTTGCAAGGGGTACGGATCAGCGAGGGAATAGTTTTAGCGACACATCAGCAAGGGAATATATTCAGCGATGGATTTGCGAGGGATACTTTTAGCAATGGATCAGCTAGAGAATAGTTTCAGCGAGAGATCAGCGAGGGAATATATTCAGGGACGGATTAGAGAGGGAACTTTCAGCAATGGGTCAGCGAGAGAACTTTCAGGGACTTTCAGCAACGGATTTTCCCTCGCTAATCCGTCGCTAATTTGTATTAATCTAAAAATAATTTTTTTGAAATTACATAATTCCTGTATTTATTTATACAAAACCTAACCATAACATAACAAACCAAAACTGTGAACAAATTAAAACTAACCAATTCATACGATTTAAAATATCCATTTCATACAATTTAAAATATCCATTTCATACAATTTAATCTTAAAAATTCATACAATCTAACTACCGGGGGGTGGGGGAGGGGGGAAAACATATCTTAACTGCCGCATAAACACAACAAATGCTCCGATAAGGCGGCCTGTTCGGCTAACACAACAGCTTGTCTAGCCTCCAAATCTGCCATATTCTTCTGTTCAGTCTCCAGTTCCTCCTCTACCCTTGTCAACTTCTCTCTCAACTCTGTCACCTGTAAATATTCAATATTCAACAGAATCAGTTATTTGTTCGCAATTTTAGTCATGAAAAAGTTTATAACAATATAATCAACATACCTCCACTCTTGACTCGTATGATGACCCGATGCTATTGCTACATCTACCCGTCATAGCATAAGAAGGATCCTGGGTGGTCCCAAAACCAAAGATGCGGCCTTTCCTCCGTCCTCCAACACTCTGCTCCCAAAGCGATGCCTCATCAGGGGGAGGGCTGTCGGCACTAGACTGTGACTCACCCCTAAGCGATTGAAATCGCTCCTATGGTTCACCAAAACAAAAACGGGTGAGGTTATATATGTAGAAATTTCAGCAGCATAACGGTTGTAAATCAAACATAACCAATGCATGTTTTTCACGATTAAAGCTACCTAATAATACCAATGGTAGTCACATTCTCAACCTATCTACTTAGCCTAACGTCTGCCCAACAATGGCAGCCCAAACTAATAGCATCACTATGTTTATTAAAATATATTATCTTAAACCTACCAAACGTATCTATTAACCAAAGTAAGGGTTTTAGAAAACTTACATGATACCTAGCAACTTTAGGGTAACTGAAAAGGAAGATCGATAGGCGGCTCAGACGAACCTTGATCGAACTTTCGGTTCGTGCAGTGAATGCGCTCAAACACCTCAGTAGCAGTCGGCTCACAACCCATTACGTTTGCCTACATTAGACAATTAGGTTAAGTTGTTAGTAAACATAAAGAACAAATTACATTTTCAAAAAAGATTATATATTCACCATCATGTCTCGATGTTGTGCAGTACTGATCGATCCCCCAGTGTGTCTGGACGAGGGATCAGCGAGGGAATGAGTTTTTGGACTTTCCCTCCCTGATCCCTCACTGATATGCGAGGGATTTTTTCTCTTGATGATTTTCGTCGCAGATACCTTGTTTTCTAGTAGTGCATTAGTTTTTTTTGTTTTCATATTGTAGGCTCAACTTTATGGCTAATTAAAAAAATTCATCAAGACATTAAGTTTTTAGTTTTCACTTCTCAATTGTATGTATTCTCAAAATCGGCGAAATTCCGATTATCAAAAATCAAAACCCAAAATTTCAAATTGTCATTCATCTTGCTCAATGTTTGTCCAAAATTGCAACTATTGTTGGTGGACTTGTTTAACTTTTTATCAACTTGCTCAATGTTGTTTTTAATTTCACAAACAGATGTTTCGTTTATAATTCGGTATAATATTCTTTTAATAATGTTATAACGGTAGAAATTAATTTTGGAGATAAATGTTATGTTTTTTTAGTTTAAATCTCATAATAGCACCAAATTACCTAGACTGGTTAGACCAGAATGCCTTTTTATGGTTCGGTTTGACCTGTTTGATCACTTGTTGCCAAACTGCTCGGTTTGGAAATTTTTCTAAACCGTCATTGCAGTTTGTTTTGTGGTTTGGGTTGTTAAACCCCCCAAACTAGACCATGAACACCCTAACGAAAGGGTCAAATCCTACAAACACATTATTATCTTTTTTGAATTGAAAAATATACATGAGATTATTTATGACATGCAGAGGGTATAAAATGTTGGGGGAAGGTTAAGGGGTAGTTGGTGAGGGGGATATGGGAGGTTCCAAAATCGTGAACCGAAATTCTCATGCCATTACCAACATATGTGAAACAAATGGTGCTTGTCTGCAAAAGCCTATTGAGAATATCTGATGTGGAGGCCAGATGTGAGAAGGCTCTAGTGTCCATATACCATTGATAATCGTCTGATGGGGACTAAATTGATAGAGCTTGAAGAGTATGTCCTAGATCACTTGATTGTAGTTCTTCATATCCGACCATGTGTGCTTGACCATTCGAATGTATGTTGGAGTTGGCGTTATTGGTTGAGAATATAGCAATGTACAACGATGGTGTTGGCCAAGGGTTCTAGGGCACCGCCAAGCCTGGATAAATCTGATAAGAACATGGTGCAGGAGTCCAACAAGGCTTCCATGTCGATGGATACCATTGTTGTTGATGGGTGATGTGGCAAGGGTGACTGTTGGGAGGTCTAATTAAGTATTAATCTGATCGATGATGAGATTTCGTCCATTATTTCAACTACAGGGCTGATGCGCAGGTCGAGGAGTTTATCGCCATTCTGCGGGAGGTATTACGCATGGTATGACAAGAATAACAGAAGGGGCGGTGTCCTAATACAAGCCCCCGAATAGCCACAATATTTCAGTTCATTTTAATCCTTTTTTATTTTCTAAGGGACCAAACCAAAAACCTCCCGGATCCAACATACTTGGGTGAACTTTTCTTGGACGTACTACACCAAACCATTCTATCCATCCAGGCTAGACAGTTAATCTAGATTCAGTTTTTACCTTGTCAGATTTAGATAGTTCAAAGCAACTCACGTTTATTTTCAACTAATATTAATTGGATAAGTTTTTTTTTCTTTTTAAAATCAGTTTGAAACGCTTCGTGCCACACCTAATTTTGGTGGCCCTAAAGTCGTTTAAAGTTCATGATATGGTCATGTTGCTCCTCACCACATGATTTATTGAACTTTTGAGAATATTTTTGGGAATGTTATTGATTTGGTCCACAAGTAGGGTTTCATATACCATCTTTAATTAATTGGAATTTTGGATAAAAATCAAAGGTTTGATTTTTTTCAACTTTTGGAGATTGTATTATTGCTTTTGTTTACGATGTTCTTGAGTTCATAATTTTTTATTCAAAAATGAATAAAATTCAAAATAAATGATGAGAATGGTAATAACAAATTCTTGTCTATTTACAGATTGTCGGGTATAAAAACCTGAGTTTTTGTCTACATTTTTTATTAATTTTATTTCTTAAACTATTTTATTCTAATAAATCTATAACAATATAAATTAAAATTAATACAAATATATAAATTACTTAATTATAAAATA
>NC_037539.1:34305537-34307961 GCF_001531365.2 Cynara cardunculus var. scolymus
AATTAATATATAATTATGAAATATCTTCTCTATTTTTAAATAATATATCAATTTGTTTATATTTATAGATGTCATAAATTAATCAAAAAGAGATAATTTAACAAATAATTCAAGACTTCATGAATTCCAAGAATATCTCCAAAAAAATTTCAAGATTCGTTTAAATGAAATTCATCATCAACTTTGATTTGGTTGAACATATTTGGTCAAATCAAGATTACAAGTGATTCATATTACTATTTGTTGTTTAGTATTACTTTCTATTAAGATGAATATTTGTATAATGTTTCACTTTTTTTAATTGCAGTATAAAATCATATTTATATTTTAATTATTTTTCAAATATGTTAACAAAATAGATAAATTAACGAATTAACATTAAAATAAAAAAATGAATATTAATTACATTTGAATTTTTAATTATTTTATAATATTGTATAGTAATCTATAAATAAAGTTAGATGTTATAAGGAAAATAAAACTGAGGTTTTTGTAAAAACCTTTATTATAGAGTTTTATTGAGCGTTCTTTTGTTGTTGAGGTAACAATGATGTGACAATAATATGATTATTGTGTAATAAGTTAGTTGATGAACTAGTTGAGAAATATAAAATTACAAAAAAGACGTGTTAAAAAATTAGTTAATTTTATTATTATATAATCTAATCAAACAAATCATTAACAATAATAAAATGTTCAATAATACGTTATGTTAATTAATGAACTTCAATTTGATTATATATATATATATATATATATATATATACTATATTATAAAGCATTTGATAAAACTTTTAAAAACCATTTTTTATGCATTAAATACTGTTTATTGATGCATATTACTTAAAATTCAAAATTACAAGTAGTTTTACGTAAGTATAAACTTTTAAAACTCCATTTTTAAATTCGTGTAAATAACTGCAGATATACATAATCAAATATAAGATAAACATCTAATTTTAAATATAAAAAATCTAAAATATAATTAGGATAAACATTGAGTTCTAACAGAATACTTAATTATTATCTTTATAAAAAATAAATTATTAAACTAAATATAAATTACTTTGTTATTAAATATTAAATTAAATTATAATAAAAAATTAAATTAAATAAGTTACACCGAATAACGATAACTATTAAATAGCTAATTTGATACTAATATCGATTTTATTTTTTTCAATTTTTTATGTTATTTTTAAATTTATATTTCATTCAAAAATATAAAAACATCATTGTTTTATCAAAATCACAAAAACTCGTATTAGATCGATAGAGACAATGAATAAAAATAAACATTAAAATAAAGATTTATCTCGCTGAATTGCACGAGTACCCTTCTAATAATTATAAAAATGGATTTGTGTAACAAGATATAGATTTTAGAAAAAAAAATCAAATTATCTGATATTTTAGAGAACCGTTACACATAATATAAATAAAAGGGAAATTTTTTTAAGCATTTATATCTTAATTAAATAATAATTTTTAAAAAAATTGATAATTGATAATTAATAATTTAATAAATATACCTTTATTAAAATCATTTATCAAAGTTTATTTTTCATGAAAGAAATAGAACTTCAATTTTTTTAATTACTTACAAAAATAATTTACAGTTATTATATTTGGTTTTTGACCCATAAAATGTATTGAATAACATAAATAATTAATATGACTAATGATAATTGAAATAATTATAAACTGATACTAACAAATTATTAAACGTTAATGTAATTACTAAACAAACTAATATTTATTTTAATTATTAGTAATTAAAAATAGTTAATAATAATGAAGGGCATAATTAAATGAAAATGACAAAAAAAAAAAATCAAGATTTTATTGAAATATAAATCCAAATAACGATTCAAAAAAACTAACTATTTAGATTATTACCATAATACATAATATTTATCAAGGATTATTAATGTCCAGTTCTGTAATAAATACAACAAAATGTTTATCACACGAAACATAAAAATTTGTCAAATAAAATGTAAAAAATGATTATTAAAAATATTTTCAACGGTTTTTTTGTACTTTTATAAAATGAAATAAATAAAATGAACTTTCGAGAACATTATATCAAACTCCAATAATGAGATAGTGCAGGATAAAAAAAATAAACTTATATCTGGAATGACATGAGACAAAATAACTATATTTGACAAACTAACTGATAATTTAGCTGTTCACTGATAGGCTAATTGATTACTGATAAGTTAACTGATGAACAAATTATGTTTGACAAAAAGTAGCTGATTAACATTTAAATGACCAAAAATACATCTTGAAAAATTTGCCAATTACAATACGTTATTGTATATTTATATCAAATATTTAATAATATATATACTAATACAAAGAATATAGTAAAGAAAAATTAAAATAATATAATATATTAATTAAAAGAATTTTAAA
>NC_037539.1:34310818-34314397 GCF_001531365.2 Cynara cardunculus var. scolymus
AAATATTGGATAAATATCTCATTTTAAATATAAAAAATCTAAAATATAATTATGATAATCATTGATAACTAACAGAATTTAATTAAAGAAATTACACAAAAACACAAGAACTTTTAAAAAGATTAATTTAATATTGATATCGATATTTTTTTCAAACTTTTATGATATTTTTACATTTATATTTTATTAAAAATAAAAATATCACTTTCTTAAAACCACATAAAACTGATGTTTATTTAAAATTTGAGATTACAAGTAAATTATGCAAAAGTACAACTTATCAAAGTTTGATTTTTGAATTCATATAACTAATTACGGATAAATATAATCAAATAGAGGATAAACATCTGATTTTAAAATATAAAAAATCTAAAATATAATTAGAATAGTTATCGAGTTCCAACAAAATAAATAATTATTGTCTTTATAAAAAAATTGTATTATTAAACCAAATATAAATTACTTCGTTATTGTACATAAATTAAATTATAAAAAATAAAATTAAAAAATTACACAAAAAAATGAGGAATTTCAAATAGTTAATTTGATACTAACATCTAGGGGTGAACGCGGGTTGGGTTGGGCGGTTTACAACAATTTTACAACCCACCCAATTATGATGGTTTGGAAAATCTCAACCCAACCCAACCCATTCAAAAGTATAACCCAACCCAACCCTTGCGGGTTGAGGCGGGTTGGCGGGTTAGTAGTTACATAATTTGACAAATGAAATAATTCATTAATCTTAAGTTTATAGACCATACTATAAAGCGTCCTATCTAAAAATGTTGCAATAGGTTTATAGGACGTTTTTTGACGTTTCAACAAGTGTTTTATAATGATCTTTAAATAAAATGTCGTATTAGTTATTTTATAGAAACATTTTGAGAAGTGTCCCGTAAACTCATCTAAGACACCTATGCTCATATGACATTTTTTCAAGTCGTGTTGTATAAAATAACTAATACGACACTTTATTTTAAAAACATCATAGAATTTGTTAAGACGTCCAAAACCATCCTATAAATATATTGGAACTCTTTTAGATAAGACATTTTTCTAATATAACTCTTTAAAAGCGTCATAAATTGATGGATTCGTCCATCAAATATCTATCAATATCATTCATATTTTCCAACATATAAATTTGTTGTTGCTGCAAAAAAAATAATAATTTTCCTTAGTAATTAGATTATTTGTCATCATTCTTTGATCGTGAATATCTTTTGGTAACCTATACGTTTAGTTAAAATGAAACAAAATATAATATCAATAAAACTTATATAAAATTTATACATTATTAATATATATATATATACATAATAACCATATATATATATATATATATAGACTTGGGATCATGTGAGACCAAGGGTTTTTTGTGAGACCCGTAAGACCAATTCTCAACCCTTGGATTAGATCTACAATCTCAACATTCATAATCATAAAATTGTCATGAGACTTCTCAATAATCACAAAATTGCCACCGTATAACTTTAAGCCATTAGATCATTAGCTTATAAAGTTGATCAATGAACATAAATTGGTCTTACGGGTCTCACGAAAAACCTTTGGTCTCACGTGAACCCAACCCTATATATATATATATATAATTTTATAAAAATTATATATTACCGGCGGGTTGACGGCAATTTCAACCCTCCTAATTAGCGGGTTAGCGGTTTGGCGGGTAGAAGAGTTGGGTTTAATTGGGTTGTTAGCAGGTTGGGTTGGGCGGGTTTCGCGGGTTGACGGTTTTTTGTTCACCCCTACTAATATATCGATATATTTTTGTCAAATTTTTATGATATCTTCAAACATATATTTTATTCAAAAATAAAAATATCATCGCTTTCTCAAAATTACATAAAGCCATATTATAATATCGACTGATATAAAGAATAAAATGAAATATTAAAATCACGATATATCTCCCTGCATTGCGCGAGTACGCTTCTAGTATATATATATATATATATATATATATGTGTGTGTGGGGGGTTTAATCATTTTTATAACTTCAAAACTTGTAGATCTATGAAATATGTGAAATCTATTTTAAGCCGATGTTATTTCTTAATTAATATTGAAAGGGATAAATTAATTGTCTTTTTCTCCATACGTTAATTTTTTTTTCATAAACTTTAATTATAATACCCCACTCATTAATTAATTTATTTCTTTTCTATTTCCTATTTTAGTTTATTAATATTCATTCTATTTGCTATGTAGGCATGAATTAGGGGCCATTTACCAAACGCTTACTCGGGTAAGTGAACACCAAGTCACATTATTTTACCGGATAAATATGGTATGAACCAAAAATCTTACCCAGTAAGAGCGAGACAAGGATCAAGAATCTTACCCGGTAAGTGAGGGCGACGACTCTTACCATGGTAAGCGCTTACCGGGTAAATTGTTTCATACGATACTTTTTTGGTGGACTAAAATCTTACCCGATAAATCAATGATAGTGTTTAATTTTCTCGGTAAGCGCTTATCGGGTAAATGTTTGGTAAACGGCCCCTTAGTTTTTTTGCTAAAGAGTTGGCATCTGTAAGTGCCGTTTTTTTGTTAAGAATGTGTTATTTGTTACATACGGAATATATATGAAAATTTGTTTTTTTTTTATAAATATTATTTAATACATTTAATTAATGTATTTATTTATGATTTTTTTTTACAATATTCGTGATTTAAAAATATTATTTTTTATTTTTTATGATATTTAAAATAACTATGATATAGTTTTTCATTTAAAATTTTTATTTTTATTAAAATAATTTAATTAAGATTTTTTTTAAAATTTCGTCAAAAATCACATGTGATATCCACAATCAATTGAATTTTTTATTAAATATCTCTAATTTCAGTCCAAATATCATGTGTAATATTGATCATAGTAAATTTAAGTAGAAAAAAAAATTTAAGTTATCTACAAAATTACTTGTGATATTTATAACTTATGAATTACGATATAAAATGCATGTGATGTTATACATATTAAATATATTTTGTTACATATCATATGTGATTCTATTTTTATTATTTTTCTTTTTTAATTTATAATTTTAATCATTATTTTCACTCTTTAAATCATATATGATTAAGAAAAAAATTTGAAAAAAATCAATTAATTGTTAACATATGATTTTAACGAGAATTGCAATTTCTTAAAAATATCGTCTTAACTGAAAAAAATTCTTTAAATGAAAATTAAAGGCACTCATTTTAAATGCATTAAATAAAAAATATTTTTTCATATAAAAAATTAAATCATATTGAAATCACAATTATGGTAAAAGTAGTATTTTCAATAAATATCTTAAATTTACTTTTTATGCCCTTAATTATTAATTTTTGGAATCATTTATTTAAGTTATTATTTAATTAATTGTGTGGTTCACATTCATTCTCTTTTTTATTTGGTTAGTATTTCCGTGTGAACTCCTACTCATATATATATATATATATATATATATATATATATATATATATACTAGAAGCGTACTCGCGCAATGCAGCGAGATATATCGTGTTTTTAATATTTCATTTTATTTTTTATCTCAGTCGATGTTA
>NC_037539.1:34316417-34325001 GCF_001531365.2 Cynara cardunculus var. scolymus
ATATTCAAGAGAAAACTGATTAGTTCGTGTTAACCGTGAAATTCAATGTGAATCATTCGTTTGAGATATTTAAAAATATTTCTTAAATAAGCTAAAATGATAATATAATAATTTTATTTTTGACACTAATCAAAATATTTAATTAATATTTTTAAAGGAACTATTTAATTAAAATTAGTTACCTACTATATCAATTACCTAATATACATTGTATTTTAAAAACATTTGTGAATCAAAGTATATCATAGTGATAAATTTCACAATGTTTCATGTGTATCACAATGTATTTTCTTTGTTTTATGAAATATAACAATACATTTTCGTTATTTTCATTGCTTTACAAAGCGTATTACATTGTGCATCTTGTGTATCTATGTATATATATATATATATATATATATCTGGCTATCATAGTGAATATCGTTTGCAGGTATCACAGTGTGTATCTTGTGTTCACATAAGGTTTATCGGAATAAGGTTCACCAAATAAGATTCGTCGGAGATAGGAAATAGAAGAGATGAGAGAGTGTATTTATAAAATTCCTAAAATGCCCTTAATTAATATTTTAAGTTAAAATTAATAAAATTATTAATTTCTTAATTTAACTTTTTAATTTGAGGTTGAGATTGGATCTCAAAATTAACACAAACAAAACAGTTCTTATTTGATTAGATATATATATATATATATATATATATATATATATATACACTATATTATAAAGCATTTGACAAGAACTCTTAAAAACCATTTTTTTATGCATGAAGTACTATATATTAATCCATATTACTTAATAAGAACTGATTAGTTTGTAATAACTGTGAGATCCAATCTCAACCACAAATCAACGGATAAATTAGGAAATTAATAATTATGGTAGTTTGAGTTAAAATAATTAGAGGACATTTTAGTTATTTTTAAAAAACTCATCTCTCCTCTCTCATCTCTCCGACCTCCAATCTCCGGCCTTCGGTGAACAAAAATCCGGCAGGTACCAAGTAATCACAAAGATACACAATGTGATATACTGTGATACCATTTGGGCATCACATTATATCACAATGGGTGTCCTCTAATTATAATTTTAATCAAACTATCATAATTATTAATTTATTAATTTATCCATTAATTTGTGGTTGAAATTGGATCTCACAGTTAACACAAATAATCAGTTCTCTCTTGAATGACCCCATATATATATATATATATATATATATATATATATAAACAAACAAACATGTACGTACTTTAAATAAAATTAAGAGATGAAAGTTGAGATTTCAAGTATATTATAGGGACCACAATTATAATTTATGGAATCTGGTAGGAGAAAGAAAATAAAGAAATTAGTTTAAATGATAATTTTCTTCAGTTAAATTGGTATACAACAACTTTTTTTATGGTTAACATAAATATCACTACTTTCGCAATACACAAGTATGTAATATTGCATACTCAACTAAAAGACCAAAAACACATCGAACTCAACCAGTTTATCATTGCAATTGCAAATCTAGTTGTCGTAATTTTTTTTTGATTAACCTGGATATCCAACCCTCTATGCGAACTGACTAATTACAAAATGACCACCTACTTGTAAATAGCCTGAAATCACCACATTTGAACCTTGTAATTTTATATTTGTGTTGAATTTGTTCTTGTTTTGTATTTAGCTATTGCAGACTTGAATGTTATAAAAGCAGTGATATTTAGATTAATTTAAAAGAAAAATGGTTAAAAACTAACAGAAATTAAACACGCAAAAAATATATATGGTGTGGAATCATGGACAAAGCCACAGGGGCCTTTCGGTTCGCCAAGTGACGGAAGTGATTAGCGAAGATTAAAAAAATTGACCCTCACCACCTCTTATATTTTGCCACGTGGCACACTCACTTTATGTTTTTCTCTCTCCTTCAAAACTACGTCCAGGTTCAATGAATCTCATACACCCTTCCCTCACCATATATCGTCCGTATTGTCCTCCTCTTGGATTTATACCTCCCTCCCCTCCTCCATCATCTTCATCGCCAGATTCACACAATCAGAACCCATTTTTCAGAAATCATTCCTCTCTAGTCTTAGAATCTGTGACCAAATTGCTTCCGGGAATTTCAAGCTTTGACAATGGCGTTAGCTTTTACTTCTTCTACTTCGATTGCATTTTCTTCTTCTCGAACAGAACAAGGTGAAATCTCTATTTGATGTATCTTTTTTACTTCGTTTTCATTGATGTTTCGATTTGTAATTTGTGTATTTGCTTTTTGTGTTTGTAGGGGTTCAGTTGAGTTCAACTAAATTTCAACAATCGGATCGGTCTCATCTGGTATCACCGGCGGCTTTGAATCTATCTCGAAAACGATCTGGTGCCGTGAAGGCTTTAAATGCGGAACCGAGGAGGAATGATACAATTGTTCCTTCTGCTGCCACCGTTTTTGCTCCTGGTAATTAATTCTTCATTTTTTGGATAAATCGATGGTGTTTTCGTCCAAATACCAATCGTTGATGATGAGCTTCATTTGTCGTTTTTCCAACTTTGACTTTTGAAGTCAATACTGGTGTCTTCTTACATTCAAATTTGATGTGAACTTGTTACAGATCTGACACCAAATTCTATATGTTTGTAGTACTTGTTGTATAAAGTCTGATCTACTCGCTCAATTTTCTTGAGAATGTTAGAATTCTCACTGAATTTGAAGTTACAAATGAGTTCATTTAACCTTAGAATTTAGAAAGTAACTGACCTCAGCAAAGTAGTTAGATTCATGATTAAGAATTTGTAGGATTTAGACGAATGATTTGAGGGTTTATGTGTTGATTTCATGTTGGATTTACAGATGTGGTGGAGAAACCAATAGAAATTGAAGACATTGAAACTCTGGCTAAAGATCTTGAGGATGCTTCTCCACTTGAAATCATGGATAAAGCCCTCCAGAAATATGGCAATGACATTGCTATAGCCTTCAGGTAATCATATTGCCATCTATCAAAACGTCAACACATGCTCACATTACAACAAAATTTGATTTATAGGACCTAACAATTGTGATTTCTATGTGAAGTGTTCAAATAATTTATATGATGATTTTGGGTGTCTTGATAAGCTATTTGAAAACAAGGACATCTCCCCAAATATCTTTTGGAAAAGCTTATACGTTCTCAAAGTGTTTCAGAAGAACTTGTTAAGAGTGTTCTATAACCTTATTGCAACACTTGTATGTTATGATGCACAATTGTTTGATCCTGTAAACCCAATTTTTGTAGCGTTATTGTTGATTACTGTTTTGCTGAATGGCTCCTTGAAACAAATTTGTTTAATTTTCAGTGGTGCCGAAGATGTTGCTTTGATCGAGTATGCTCATCTTACGGGACGGCCATTTCGCGTATTCAGCCTGGACACTGGGAGATTGAACCCAGAAACATACAAATTTTTTGATGCGGTTGAGAAACACTACGGCATTCGCATCGAGTACATGTTCCCAGATTCTGTGGAAGTTCAGGCCTTAGTCAGGACCAAAGGCCTATTTTCATTTTACGAAGATGGGCATCAAGAATGCTGCCGCGTAAGGAAGGTGCGACCTTTGCGGCGTGCATTGAAGGGGTTACGTGCATGGATCACGGGTCAACGCAAAGACCAGTCTCCGGGAACACGATCGGAGGTTCCGGTGGTTCAGGTGGATCCGGTTTTCGAAGGGATGGATGGTGGTTCAGGGAGCTTAGTGAAATGGAATCCTGTGGCTAATGTTGCTGGTAATGATATTTGGAATTTCTTACGGACCATGGATGTCCCGGTCAACTCGTTGCACGCCCATGGGTACGTTTCGATTGGGTGCGAGCCGTGCACCAGGGCGGTGTTGCCTGGTCAACACGAGAGGGAAGGAAGATGGTGGTGGGAGGATGCAAAGGCAAAGGAATGTGGGTTACATAAAGGAAACATTAAGGAAGAAACGGTGAACGGAGATGGGAATGGTGAGGTTCATGCTAAAGGGAGTGTTTCGGACATCTTTAATAGCAACGATATCGTGAGCTTGAGCCGGCCCGGGATGGAAAATCTGCTCAAAATGGAAGATAGGAAAGATCCTTGGATGGTTGTTCTTTATGCACCATGGTGCCAATTCTGCCAGGTACTTGACCTTAAAACTGCTAGATTTTGTTATCATTGATACAATTGTTAAGAATGTCATATCAGTTAGACATGCACCATCAAATGTCACGAACCTAAAAAACCGGTCTTCATGTATTACATCCATAACTATTTTGCGTGTGAAAGAAGACACGAAAATACGCTTCATATATGAACACCCACATACCCATACATGAATAGAACATATGATACAATATGAATCATATCATCTCTTAAATCAAACTTATTGAATGGTTTAAATTGGTTTTCACGGGTTTGTGACATTATTGATTATTTCATTTGGTTATTCCTAAATATATTATTGATTATTTCATTTGATTATTCTGAATCTTTTTTGTGGTTATCATTTGATTATGCCCATATGTGTATATATATATATTAAGGAGGGATTAAAATTGGTTCCACATATCCTAACAACTATGTGATGGCAGGCCATGGAAGCTTCGTATGTGGAATTTGCTGAGAAGTTGGCGGGGAGCGACATGAAGGTTGGAAAATTCAGGGCAGATGGTGACGAAAAGGCGTTTGCGCAGCAAGAACTGCAGCTCGGGAGCTTTCCGACCATTCTTTTCTTCCCGAAACATTCATCTAGGCCGATCAAGTACCCGTCTGAGAAAAGAGACGTGGACTCTTTGATGGCTTTTGTTAATGCCCTAAGATGATTAAAGAATGATTTGAGCAATTGGAGTCCATTTTGTATATTTATAAGGACGTGGTTTGTCTGTGGTTGTGGGGCGTGGGCTAAGTCCCGCTGGTGGTGGTTGTTTTTGGTTGTAGGGTGATGGCGATGGCTGTCGGAGGTTTGGAATGTTATTTTCCGATGATATTGGAATGGAATACAAAATTTTGATTGGTGTTTCTTTCGAATGAATTGATATAAATTGATGTACAACCCAAGATGTAGGAAATGGAAAAGGGGTCTGAATGAACGAAACCACATGGTTCAGCTAATTTCGCAAAGTGGGTTTTGAAGCGGTATTTAACTAACCTCGTATAGTTGTATATGGATTTTTACAAACTCACGGGTGCTTACCTTTCCGGTTATCAAATAATTTGGTGTATAAACGTCTCTTACCCTGTTATCACCGGCAAGATAACTTTTCGAATTAAATATTAAGTAGTCTATCGCTAGTACAAAACTAATTGCCAGATTCTTTTGGTTAGCAAATCGACTATCATATCTGACCGGGTAAGCGTTTATCTGTTCCCAATTAATCATCAAATCAGATAAATATTGAAGAAAGAGATGAACAATGTAGAGAGAGATTAACCCAAATGATTTGTATTGAAATCTTCAAAGATTAGTACTAATGACAAACTTACACTAATTACAAGGTTAAGAACACTATTATACTAGAAAGCAATAAAGCTAAACTATTACAAAATTTAGGAGAAACTTGCTTGAATATAACAATTAAAGCACAACTTTGAACCCAACATTCTTCTCCTTTGGATTCAAACATGAGAAATAGTAAATCTTGTTCTTCGAAAGCCCAGGTTAGTCTCAATTCTTCTCAACGCATTCCGATATTGCAATTTTTCTTCCAAGAGATTTAAAGCACTGATCAGCAGGAACCTTTCTCTTGGACCCATTCTTTCACGCTCCGTCGCTTTGTCATTGGTAGCTTTAATCTTCTCAAGAGCTCTTCGTACAACCTTGATTGTTCCATCAGAGTACTTGTTTAGCTCACTGAATCTCCTTAACCTCTTGCCTCTGTCAGCTCCATAATAAATCACACCGAACTCCGGATCTTCAAGTATTAGAAAGAGAGGATAGCCTTCAATGTCATCAATGTCTTGATTAGGTCTCTTTAGATTGACAATCTTCTGATTGCCCTCGAAACCCATTTGAACATCAATAACCAAAGATAATTTGACGTGGCTCTTCAGATATCTCTTTATCGCTTCAAAGCCAAGAACTGCTCCATCTTTTTTGACTGTCAGATCACGAATTTCATGATAGAGATGCTCCAAGTCTTCAAGGTAGATGTTTGGGAAATCTGCTTCGCTAAAAGTCCAAATCTGACCATCTTGTCTCGTTACAGTGAATACAAGATACCAAACACTTACAAGTTTATTGGCATCAGTACTTTTGATAGAAACAATACAGTGTTTAGTTCGTACTTGACTGATAAGTTGGTGCTTTGCTTTCAAGAAGTGCTTGTACTCCATGCGGTATTCACGTGTTTCCTTGTGAATCCCAAGAATTCTGTCAGTGCTTAAAGCTTTCCTATGACAAATGAAAATAGTGAAGTAGATGTCCTCGATGTATGGTTCTCTGATCCGCGCTCGATCATATCCTGGAACATTTGCACGTATTGCAAACGGTACATAATTTTTAGAGAACATTTCAGTAGGATCAAATACCGCCCTGGTGGTATCGGAAGCGCCTGGAGACACTGTGGTAGGAGGTTCAGATGTAGATTGATGTTCAGTCTGGAATGGGAAGATATGATCATCTTCATTGATGTCAGCTTCAAAGTCAAAATAAGGGGGATGCTAATGGCACCCCTTAGTAAGGGTGTGTGATTTTATTGGAAATTGTGTCAATCAATTTTTTTCATAAACATCACCTCAATAATCATTTTTATTAATTTTGTTTTATTTTATATATTTATATTAGAAAAATATATATTATTTTATTATTTTTATGTTATTTGTTTATTTACAAATTACTTTATATATATATATATATATATATATATATATATTCTTATATTATATATATATATATATATATATTATTAGATTTTTATATTTATTTTATTATATTTATTTATTTACATATTATTTTATCAAGACTACCCCATTCTCTTTTTTCTTTTTTTCACAGTTCACAAAGCATCTTTTCTGGGTCCTTCTTGCTTATCCTCAACCTCTAGACCCCCATCTCTCAATCCATAATCTAAGGTTCTAGGTTTATATTCAAGATATGTGTAAAGAGAGAGAGATAACCAATGCATCAAAAACGTGGGTTCGTGAACCAGTTGTTAACAAGACTACTCGTGGACGTCCCTCGTTGAAGGATAAACTTTTCAGAAAACCTCATGTTGATCCGTCTTTTACATCTAAGGTTGATCCGTCTTTTACAGCTCATGTTGATTCGTCTTTTACAGCTGAAAGACCCCTTACACGTAGCTATTCGAATGCATCATCATTTGTTGACTTGAATGAAATAAGCTACCATGAACCAGCGAGACATAGTTCTTTCGTCAACAATAATTATAATGCGCATCCATATATTAATCAATTTCCTGAAATGTTTCACCCTTACATCAGACAGGNATGCGCATCCATATATTAATCAATTTCCTGAAATGTTTCACCCTTACATCAGACAGGTACATGATGTGAGAGGTGATGGAAACTGTGGATTTCGAGCAATAGHTRTCCACCTTGGTCTTCATGAAGATGCATGGCCAACAATTCGGTTTAACTTGATGGAAGAGTTAGACGCATACAAGACATAGTACCTCAACATATTTAGAAGTCAGTATTGGAATATAGTTTACAATATTTTAAACTTCTTTCAATTAGATCGAGGTGCCCCAGTTAAACATTGGATGACCATGCCTGAAATTGGTGTCCTGATTGCTTCAAAGTATAATGTGCTCTTACACGTTATAAACATTACAGGTTGTTCAACATACTTACCGCTTAAGTCTACTCTCCCACCATGGTATCAACATGTAAGTTTTGCAATTGGATACGTTAACCGTAACCATTATGTGAAACTAGACTTGGCAGAAGGATACCCGATCCCTACTATTACTCCATATTTTTTTCATTTCTGCTATCCGTGTGCTGCTGCATGGGCTCCCCGTATTAGGGATGGCAAAAAAAACCGAAATCGACGGTGAAAACCGAAACTTTCGAGCCGGGTTCGGGGACATTTTATCGGGGACGGGCTGGGGATCGGGGACGAATTCGGGGATTTTTAATTTAGATCTTTAAAAACATTGTAATTTACTTTTAATTGTGAAAATTAACATATTGTAATTTTTTCCATATCGGTTTCGGGTTCGGGTTCGGTTATAACCAACGGTGAAAAAGAGAATTTTTATCCTTAACGGGTTCCCCAACGGGGATCGGGGAAACCGCGGGGACCCGATGGAGATCCCCGATAAGATCCCCGACGGGGATCGGGACGGTTACGGGGACAATTTTAGCTATCGGTTTCGGGGACGGGGATACCAATACCCGGCCCGAACCTGGCCCGTTGTCATTCTTACTCCGTGTTTAGATCGAATAAATAAGTACCAACAACTTTTACGTGTTAATTGTAGTACAGATAATGTTATTTTAGAATAAATGAAAATGTAATATAAATTATGTTACGTCTTATTTATATATCAAATCTCAATTTTTTATGTTTTATGTTTGATTTTTATAATTATATAATTATTAGAAAAATAGTAATGTCTATATGAAAGTAAAAA
>NC_037539.1:34325211-34334322 GCF_001531365.2 Cynara cardunculus var. scolymus
CAAATGGTTATTATCACAAATTGTAAAAACTTGTATCAATAAGATATTATTTAGAATGCATGTTGTGTTTATATATTAATTAAATATAATATAAATAAATAAAAAATAGAAAATAAAATAAATAATATATGTTAATTAAAATTTTCTTTAAATAATAATAAATGAAAAGTAATAATCACAAAAAGACAAAAAAAACACAAAAACCATAAAAAAAATATGATTCAAACCTATTTTGGGGTGCCAATGGTAACCCATAGGGGTGCCATTAGCCTCCCCCCTGAATTGCTTGACCGGTCTTCATAAATCGCTGGCTTATTCCTTGACTTGGTAAGAGGATTCCACTAAATTGCTTGATTCTTAGATTGGTTAGTGACTGGATTCGTACAACAGTTGAGCGATTTAGGAGTTAAATCGGGCATCACAGGTAAATCCCTCACCTGATTGTGTTTGTAATAAGCGGATTTAGTGAGCGGATTAAATCCTGTAGTGAGGACTTTGAGCAGATATTAGTTGTAATTTGAGCGATGTTGACCGATTAAGAATTTCTTGAGCGATATCGCCTAGGTCATGAGCTGATATTAAGCAATTTAGTTTAGGCTTGAGCGATTGAGATTTGGTTGAGCGATTTAATTTCAGATTGAGCGATTTTGACCGGATTAGAATCAAACTGTGAACGGATTACACTTTGTTTAGTGCGAGAGTTTTAGTCTAAGACTTGAGCAGATTTGTCCGAATTCGAACAACGCTTGAGCGAACTAGTGACCGAACTTCAAACGGCTCATCTCTTTTCTAAGTTGCAGGCTTGATTTGGACAGGTTAGTGGTGGAGTTCTAACTAAATCGCACGACATTTGTCTGTTTTCATTCTAAATCACTCATCACCCTGTTTGATTTTGACTTGGTCTTCATCTGGTTCTTCTTTATCGCTCATTGTCAATCTGATTTTGGTGTGACAAGTTTGCTTGAAAATTTCACAAGGATTTTGGTGTGTCTGTTTCTTACCTTGATCATCTGGTTGAGATACTAATCGCTCATTCAATCAGGTTCATTTGTTTTTAGTATTAATTGGTATCAATTGAAGGTTTTAACCTAAACGATTTCTTCACCGGAGTTTGCTCGATTTTGGATTTAAATCATACAATCAGGTTCATTTGATTTTGTGTTGTTTGGTTTTGAGTTCCTAAATCGCATTCAATATCTAGACTTCCGATTCATAGCTTCATTGGCCAAGGTATTCACATTGCATTTTGAGCTGTAACTGGATCACAATTAACAATAGCTTTGTTTTGAATGTWACGAGCTCGATTGACRTACTTCAATGTGTTAAGTGTTTCTTATGCATTTGTGTCTGCTRGATTTACACAAGCTGTTTCAATCATAAACTAACTAGATTTGAATTTGCACTCTTCACCATTTGAGTTTTTGAAATTTATGGGCTTTTCAATTGTTATCAGGCACAAGATAATTGTGATTCATCTGTTTCTCTTGCTCTTGTGAGGTTGGATAATTGTGATTGACAGTGTGGCTGGAAAGCATCAGGTGCTTATATTCACCATCACAACAATAACCTTTAGCCATGCACTATGCAACAGCTTCGTTGTAATCCTCAACAATCAAAGCGCGTTGAACAACATACAGATCCTTCAATCCAAAGGGTTCTGCTGTAGAGTTTGTACAGATGTCATTGGTGCTAACCAAAGCTGGACAATTAAATGAATTCAAGATAATGTGAACAAGAGAGGCTTCTTGGTACATGAGTTGCAACAAGGGGTTGTTTCTGAGCAGATATCTGATTCAAATAGATCATATGAAATTGGTGCACATGGTAGTTTGAATCTATTTGGAGGTCATCATCAGACAAACAGTCAGTACCCAGGTTTGCTTCAACGAGTACCCAGGTTTACTTGTGCACTCCTTATGAACCTCAGTTTCATTCGAGGCAGTTTTCTGTAAATACCACTTTTATTTTACTTGGCAGCAGATCTAATTTTTGCTTGTAATATGATGATGCGAGGGATGATGATGTGTGGCTTATGTTGTTGAACTTGATATAGAGACAGGTTCTTTGTTGATTTCATTTTATTGGTTAATTGCTGTTTTTGAATCTTGATTTGTGTTTGGTTATACTTGTTGCAAGGCTAAATTACTTCTCGTGATTCACTTGGCGTTGACAATTCTGAGATGCAACATTTTGGTGGCAAGCATTATTCAAAGTAACAATTTGGTAATCATTGTCCTGTTTTTGAATACAGGAATTCTTATCTGGAGTGATATGTTCCTTCCCTGGTATACATATCAAGGCTGCTTAAACATGGTTTAGCAAGAAAAGCTATTGCTTTTCAAATCATTTGAGGATTTTAGCGACAAATTGATCCACGACAACGCAGCAGTAGAGATTCTGCATCACAAGTCTCGTAGTCTGTTCTTGTTTTTGCACTTTATCAAGCAGATGGACACAAATTAGATTGTGTTAATATTGTGTTGTATTGTATTGTACCGTATCATTGTTTATGTAATTGTAATCGTTTATGTCGACTTGGGCTTGAAAAATTGTTTTGGGCTTATTTTTTCTTGGGTTTATTTTTTTTTCTAGATTTTAATTTTTGGATCATTGTTTATCTGTTTGTTTTGTTCTGTGTTTTTAAACTGTTTGAGAATGCTTACACTAGTTTACGTCGTATAAACTGTTTCTTATCAGTTTTAATTGTTTTTGACTGTTTTTATCAGTTTTTAACAGTTTCTAACAGTTTTTAACTGTTATATCAGTTCTAACTGTTTGTACTGATTCTAGACAGTTTTTTCGTCGTTTTTCTAATTTCACATCAGTTTTTAGTGTTTTTCTGTTATTCTTTTTGAGCTAAATTGTTCTTGATTTCTTTTATCTGATTTCATTGCATTAGATCTTGTATTTGATTAATCTTATTTTTTCTGAAATGGCAGTTTTTTACGAGAGAAAATATAGAGAGCTTAAAGAGAAGTATGATAAACTAAATTCTGAGTTTAACAATAATATATCATGGACATTTCGTCTAACTGACTATAATGAGAGAGGGAAAGAAGAAAAGAGAGTTTTGCAAGAAAAGCTGAGTGATCTGATGAAAACTGGTTCTAATCCACAAGAGACAGTTAATTTGAAGAAACAGATCGAAGAATTAACAGCTAAACTGCGTAGATCTGAACTGAAAGTTGATTTTTTGGAGAGAAATAAAGATTTAGAAATTGAGAAGGTTTTAAATGCAGAGAGAAAGGAATTGGAGAAAGAAAAGAAAAAGTTTATTGATTTCGAGAAACGGTTTGGAGCTGAACGTATATCTTATGAGAATAAGATAAACTCTTTTGAACTGAATGCTAAAATGTTGTTAAAGCAAATCTCAGATTTTGAGCAGCTAATCATCTTGGAACGAGCCAAGAATGATAAAGAAAAGAAATACATCTCCGAAGACTGTCAGAGTCAATTACATAAATTGTCTGAAAGCATTGATCTAAAACAAAAGGCTTTAGATGAAGAGAAGAAGCAATTTGCTCTTGAGAAAAGGAATACTTCAAAGAAGTATGCAGCAATTGCTAAAGAGCTTGCAAATAAGAAAAAGTGACTTGACATCGCCTCGGAGAATGACAAGAGCAGCTCAAATGAAGAGAAACGAGAGTTAATAAATCAAAAGAGAAAGTTTGAAATGCTTCAGAAGGAGTTCAAAGGTAAACTCTTAGACACTACAAGAAAATTGTCTGATCTAAAGACAGACCTTGAAACTAAGATGAAGATGAGAACTGAACTTAAAATTAAATTTGATTTAGTTACTGCTGAAAGAGACCAGCTTTTACTAAAAGTCAAAGACTTTTCGTGTGCACAAAGTTTAATTGGTTCTCCTTCACAGTGTAAAACTAGCTTTTCTGACTGTCTTAAATCAAAGAGTTATTCTAGCAGCCCTAAATCTAAATTTCCAAGAATTATTCTCGTTCTTCTAATCAGTATTATCAAGGGTACGTCATTGGATCACCTAATTATTCTTCTAAAATTAAAAGCATTTGGGTTAGTAAATCTGAATCTGTTTCAACTTGTACTCCTGTTGCTACTAATAATCTTCCTTGTTTTGTGAGATCCAATTCTGATCTGATAAATCTTAGCAAGAAAAAGATCATATGCTCCACATGTAACTCAACAGATTTTGTGAACAAGAAGATATATAACAGATGGAGTACATACAACAAATATCAGAACAATTCAAAAGGTAAGAACAGGTATGATCACAATTACTGGTACAGATCATATTTTATTCCTGATCATCCTGTTCACAGTGCTAAAAAGATTACATATTACAGCTATTCTTCAAATTGTTATTATCACGTCTCGTAAAGAAAATCATTTTTGGTGATAATACGCTCGTTAGTATTCAATGTTTGTTTTCTGATTTTTTTTTTACTTTGATTGATATACTTTCTATAATTCTTTGAATATTCAGAATCTGTAAATTTGTTCTTACAAATCTTCATTCATTTCTCTCCCATATCGAATAATCTGATCTTTGTCGCATCATTTTTTAGTTGATTGTGCTTAAAGCCAAATTTATTGATCAATTTTTATCTAATCATTGTGCTTATTTGCAATAATAATTTTTATCAATCATTGTGATCAACTGAGCTTACAGTATTTTAGGAGGGACTGAGTGCTTATCAGAAATATCTCTATGGAATGTCAAAACCGACAGACCTACCCAAGAGGACAACCATATCTGAGTGAGCTTAAATACAAAAGGGTTTGTGTGCTGAGACTAAAATGAAAATGAGAGGGGTAGTTGTTGCGAGCCAAAAGAATTGATGAGAGTTGTGTCAGGATTAAAAGAATATGAAAATCCTGTTTCAAACTTATATAATCCGGGCATACCACACAATCTATTAGTTTTCAATCCTTTCAAGACTAATATTGAAAAAGGCAAAGCCTAGGCCAATTCTTGTCACAACCCCACCAGCTACTCATTTATCTCTCAACAGATAAGTGTTTCAATAACACTTGGGGAACGCAGCTCATCATCTATCAATTTCTCATTCGGAGAAAGTTGATATTGAATCAGAAAGATATATGTCCCCCCCTTCAAGTCTTTTTGATCATATATTGAGTCTGATAAATTTGTGTAGTCCACACGGTTTATATTTTTGAGCCTAAACAGAAACATGCGTTGCTTTATCTTTCTACACTACACATCTTTTGCAATTTATATGTTAATTTGCCAAAACATTTATAGATATGCTATTCTTAAGCTATCAAAGATTGAATGGAAGACCTGGTGAGATGAGCATCAAAAAGTCTCATATATACAGTACATCTGTTGTACTGAGTATATCTGTTATACTTACAGGCCAATCTTTTTATAAGATTGAAAACAATTTCATTCGTTGAAATTGGTTGTTACCTTCCCATTCCCTTCATCTGAAAAGATTAAATAAGTGGATTTGTAAAGATCTACTTACAATTTCATGAATTGACGGCTTACGCGGAGAATTTCATTCATTCTTGTGTATGATGGAATGATTCTCATTTCATCATAAGGGAGAGTATGTAATAATGAATGAAATATTCGTTTCTGAACATTATAAGGGGAATCTGATGTAAAGATCAAGGGGGAGTAACTTCAATTTTGGCAAAAGACTCAAAAGAAGTGCGACTAGAGATGATTACGAAGATTATTCCGATGCTAAAAAGACTGAGAGATGTTGAATGTGAAGATTCATTTTACAACAGTTTACTAAAGATCGTTTCTGAAGTTTGTTATTGTTTCTGATCTACATTGTCAAAAAGAGAAGATCGTCGTGATTCTACATTCGAGGGGGAGAATGTTAGAAGATTTTTCTCAACAGATAATTGTCTGAAGATTTCAAGTGAAGATTGTTTTGATGTTTCTGAAGAAGTCATAGAGAGCGTAAAGAGACAAAGTTCAAACAAGATTCGACGCGCGCAGATTCTTTCAAATCTGAATACAAAGGGAGAGAATGTTAGGACTGAAAGTCAGTGTAAAATTGTATTCATCTTGGAAGTTACTATTATCTATAATTAAAATAGATATCGTGTTTGACTTTGTTTGTATAGTTTGACTTTGACTAGGCTTTTATTGTTTGACCCTATAAATAGGGTGTTTGTCTTTGTAATCTTGTAAGGATTCTCATTGCAATATTCATTTTTACGTAATAAAAGGATTGACCAAGACTTTGAGCATTGACTTTCTTTCTCAACTATCATTGTGTTCTTAATGCTAGATCTGAGATTCTGCCATTGATGAATTAGAGCTTTCTTGAAGATTGATTTTAAAGGACTCACAACTTGTCTGGATGCACCTGCTTGCCAGACTTGTTCTTATACTTCTTCTTAGTCACAAAGGCCAAAGGATCACTAACTTCCTTTTTTTTTTTTTTTTTCAGATCTCTCACTTCCAAAACATCTTCTTCGTTTTGTTTCAGAGTTTCATAAACCTCATCTATCTTGATAGCAGAAAAAGATTTGTTGTATCTGATATTATTTGCGTAAGGTTTCCACTCTGGTTGTAGATTACTGAGGAACTTGACATTGACTGCAATTTTGGTCGTTGTAATGTCATTCTTTGTGAGCTCATTTAAAAGTCTGGTCAAATGATCATACACATCATCAAGGCTCTCTCCTTCTCTAGCCTTGAATTCCTCATAAGCAGTTATGCAATTTGTGATCTTCAACTGAGTTCCCACCTTAGAACCCATCATCATATTTTCGATTTGAATCCACATGCTATGTCCAGAAGCTTTATAGCTGTCAATGCTGGTATATATGTCATTGGTAAGTGCTTGCATCATCTAAGATTTACACGTATGTGCTCTCTCCTTTTCTTCATTAGTGTATTTTGACTTTTCTTTAATAAATCTTCCAGCCGGTTTGTTCTGTTCTAGAATTGCAGGAGTTTCTTTCCTTTAACGACTGGCCCTTCCATTAAGGATTCCATGATTAAGTCTCCATTTTTGTTGTCCCCTTTTTGTCTTTCTATGAAGTTCAGGAATCTGTCCCTCCATTGATTGTAGTCACCTTTGAAAAGAACTGGTGGCTTGTTATCAGTACCAATTGCCATTGCTTCCCTTGAACTCATTTTATTTGCTTAAGTAAAATAGGATCTATGCAGTTCAAGATTTGATTTGATAAAATTAATATCCAATAATATCTCAAATTTTCACACATAAAAAACTTTAACATCCAACACTTAGCAAATATAACACAAACTCAACCTTATTCGGATTGGGAATCCGGACAAGTTTATCCCGAGTGGAAGTTCGGACAACTAAGGTTGTCTAAACTAAGGAAGAGAATGGACAAGTTTATCCGGATTTGATCTTCGGACACTTGAGAAAATTCACAAAATCCAACAAAGATTCAAATACGATCAAAGAATAATCCAGTCAACACAAAGCAAAACCGATCAACTCAAATATGGTCAAAGACTAATACGGTCAAACGTCAATCCGGTCAACAATAAAAGTCAAAGTCACAATTCGGTCAATGACAAATCCGGTCAACGAACACAACAGTTGGTTAATTTTCAAAACAAAATCGGATGATGAAGTAACCGATTTATCCCTAGTTCGGATAAAGGCTCACCCAGTAACAACTAATCTGGTCAATGAGTTACATGGATTTCAAATAAATCGCACAAAGTAATGAACGGATTATGAATAAATCGCACAACACATCAATCGAATTTACACTTGGTCACATATACGTTTCACAAATCGAACAAAGTACTATACGGATATGATCAAGTATGGTCACAACTATATCCGGATTATCTTCAATCACAAATACAAATTTTATATAATTTTCAAGCAAAAAATGGATCAAAACTCGAAATTTTATGAGTTTTCACTTGAACAGGAAGTTTTCAAAATTTCCAAAAATCCTTCAAATCTCTTAAAATCTTGATCAAATCACAAAATTTTATGAATAACAGTAGTTCAGATCATCAATGCACACATATTAATCCAAATTTTAACATCTAAATCACAAAAATGAGTAAGGTTTGATAAGAAATTAGATGAATCTGTCCGATGAACTCAATAACACTATAAACAGTCTCAAGAACAGCCCGAAAAATTCAGAATTTTGTGCAAAAATTCTCGAAAAATGTGCAAAATCTTCAATCAAATCGCTGCAAATCTGCTCTGATACCAATTGTTTGTCCCAACTAATCACCAAATCAGATAAATCTTGAAGAAAGAGATGAACAATTTAGAGATAGATTAACCCAAATGATTTGTATTGAAATCTTCAAAGATTAGCACTAATGACAAACTTACACTGATTACAAGGTTAAGAACACTATTTATACTAGAAAGCAATAAAGCTAAACTATTACAAAATTTAGGAGAAACTTGCTTGAATACAACAATTAAAGCACAACTTTGAACCCAATATTATCCGATATGAAGCAATTAGTGTTTCGTTGCCTAGTAAAGTGTTCAATAGACGTCGGGCGGAACACGACCATTGTAATCCAGGGGCCGAAATATAAGAGCATCTCCAACAGATTCTCCAAAATGGAAAAACTAGAGATTTTACGCATATTTTTGCTCTAAGAGCCTCTCCAAAATGGAGAAAACATGAGAAAAAGTGTAAATTTCTTTAAATTTGGCGAACTCCTAAAAAATGATTACAATGAGAGAAACATATTTTTTTATTATATTCACATTGATAGGAATCCTTGATGTTAAAGGTTTATAAGAGACAAATAATATTTTATTAGATATTCAAATTATTTAATAATATAGTTAATGTTTTAGTCTTTAAAATAGAGAATCTGATGGAGAAAAATGTAATTTCTTTTAAGATTTTGAGTTTTAATTCTTCATATTTTTTGAGAAATGTTGAGAATCGTTAAAGATGCTATAATATTGCAAAAATTCATAAATCTAAATGATACATTTTTGAACTATTAAATTATAGAAAAAAAATGATTAATGTAAGATTAAAACTCGGAATATTCGAACTATTAACCAATAAATAGTAATACTGGCTTTAACATTATTTATTTTTATTATTTAAAAACTAATATTTACAAATAATTAATATTAATAATTGAGAAACATGGTTTCTTTGTATTTAAAT
>NC_037539.1:34334335-34339294 GCF_001531365.2 Cynara cardunculus var. scolymus
ACCTTGGGTAATAACCAAGATCTGGTTTTTACAAATAATTAATATTAATAATTGAGAAACATGGTTTCTTTGTATTTAAATACTTAATATTTACATATAAATAAATATTAATAATTCAATATAAAGTGAATAGGAAGATAAAGGGTTAAATGCAAAGGGATGGGTTTCAAAACCATGATGTCAAGGATGTAGGCCACAAAGTCATTACCAATTAAGATACTTATGTGTACTCTAAATTTCAACCTAGTATTTGAGTAAAAAAAAAAAAAAGGGTGGTCATGGTCTTCAAAAACTCCTAAAAAGTTACTTGGTAAGTGCTTAACGTATAAATTTTCTTATCGGATGAATATGAAAAGAGCCAATAAACTCACTGGGTAAGAGCGATGAGAAAGATGGAGAGTCTTACCCGGTAAGTGAGGATGAAGACTCTTACTCAGGTAAGCGCTTACCCAGTAAATTGTTGTATTCGATATGTTTTGATGTACTAAAATTTTACACATCAAAATAAATTATAGTGTTGATTTTTATGATAAACACTTACCGAGTAAGTATTTTGGTAAACAGCCCCTAATACATAAATGATTAAATATGGACTATAAAGAGTTTTTTCACCTTGAATCATTTGAAGTAACTCCCAAATGCTCTTAGGAGAGGTGAAAATAAATATGACCTAGATTACATTTAAGCAATATGGCCTTTGTGGGCGAGCACAAAGTCTCATTTGTCCTTGCCTGTAGTGTCGTTGAGTCTTTCAACTTTTAACATCTTTAGTTATATGCAAAACGGGTGTTCTACAAAATCAACGAACCATGAAATTTGATCAAACTAGACCCTTTTTTTTACGGTTTGGTTTGAAATCAGTTGAACAATATGGTTTGGTCCATCTGAGATTAAAATCTTTTCATTTGCCGTTTTAACTTAGTGAACTGCCTATCAACACACACACGCAAATATATATATATATATATATATATATATATATATATATATGGGAGAGATCAAATGCAAACCAAGTCATTAGTATAAACCATACAAACCATCTATTTTATTGTTTAATCTATTTTATTGTTTAATTTAATAAAATTGTTTAATATGTTGAAATTGTTTCATAAAATTATTTTCTTGATCAAATTGTTTCATATTTTGTTTTTATGTAAAAATGAAATTGTTATATGAATTTCTAATTTTGATGAATTTTTTTTCCTAAAATTAATATAATGAAGATAAAAATGTCCATAATTAATGTTCTATACAATAAAGATGATTAACCACCTCTCATAATTAAAAAAATTGAAAAAAAAATTTATGATTGGTTGAATGAGGTTTGTACGATTTGTACAAATGATTTTGTTTGCATTTGAGATATTATTTTACATGATTTTTTTTCCTTCCAAATATGTTATTTAAGGTATTGATTAACATATATTTGTTTTATATTGTTTTGTTTCATATGTGTTAGGTTCACAATGTTAAAACTTTTTAATGTGTATTTTTGGTTTCACAAACACATAAAAAGCTTCATATTATAAAATTAATATACGTTGATCATACCCTAATTCTAGCCCTTAGATGAAAAATTCATGTTAAATAGCACATGATGCAATGCTTCTCAGAGTTCTCATAATTTTGTATATTCTCATATGATTAGCCCATATATATAAGGCTTTATTCATTTGAGAACTCCAAAATTCGTGAGATTCGATGATAACTTCTACCTTAAGGTTTTGTTTCATATGAATTTTTTTTCTATTTAAGTATAATATTCAATGTATTGATTAACATATATTTGTTTCATAATAATGTGTTTGTTTCATATGTATATCGGTTCACATTGTGAAATTGGTTAAAAAAAATAGATAGATGTACACAATATATGAGAATGTCATAAAACTTCAAAATGGATAGCAAATTGAATAGAATAAAATGTTCGATTTTTATTATAAAAATGTATTTCTATATTTTCCGATTTGAAAAATGTAAGGTTTATTTTTTTATTTATACCATACTATAAAGCATTTGACAAAAACTATTAAAAACTATTTTTTATGCACGAAATATTGTTTATTGATGCATATTACATAAAATTTAAGATTACAAGTAATTGTGCATAAGTACAACTTATTAGAGCTTCATATTTGAATTCGTGTAACTAATTGCAGATAAACATAACCAAATATTGAATAAACATCTCATTTTAAATATAAAAAATCTAAAATATAATTAGAATACTTAGTTATTATCTTAAAAAAATTTATGTTATCAAACTTAAATTAAATTTCTTTGTTACTAAACCTAAACTAAATTATAATTAAAAAAATTGAATTAAGGAAATTACACAAAAACACAAAAACTTTTATAAAGATTAATTTGATACTGATATCGATTTATTCTTTTTCAAAATTTTATGATATTTTTAAATTTATATTTTATTCAAAATAAAAACATTATCGCTTTCTCAAAATCATATAAAACTATATTATATCGACATAAAATAGGAATAAAACGAAACGATGAAATCAAGATGTGTCTCTATACATTGCACTGAGTACCCTTCTAGTTATAAAAAATGTGATTGTGTCCATAATGTTAATGACATCCATTTGATCGTGTTATCTCTATCTGAGAATTTTTTATGCTTTCATAAATTAGAAACGTTTTTATATGAACTTATATATTTATATATGGTTGGGTTCACGTGAGACCAATAGTTTTTCGTGAGACCTGTAAGACCAATTTATGTTCATTGATCAACTTTATAAGCTAATAATCTAATGGTCTAAAGTTGCACGGTGACAATTTTGTAATTATGAATGTTCATATTGTAGATCTAATCGAAGGATTGAGAATTGGTCTTACGGGTCTCACGAAAAACCCTCGGTCTCACATGATCCCAAGTCTCTATATAGATATATATATATACATATACAGGGTTGGGTTCACGTGAGACCAGCCTGTTTTCGTGAGACTCGTGAGACCACATTTTTACACGTAACCTTCACAGCAAAAACACTGTGAAGGTTTAAAAAAAGTCGAACCTTCACAGCAAAAACACTGTGAAGGTTTTAAAAAGTCACCTTCACAGCATTTTGCTGTGAAGTTTCAAGTGTAAAATGTTGGTCTCACGGGTCTCACGAAAACAGGTTGGTCTCACATGATCCAAAGTCTACATATACATATATATATATATATATGTGTGTGTGTGTGTGTGTTGATCCTCTCTCTCTGTGATTTGATGATAATCCCTTTTCATTTATACGATGTATTTATGTTTATGTCTTTTCAGTTCCAGCGCTGAAGAACTTGTATTGTAATTCAATCAAAGACAACGATACTTCAAGAAGACAACACTCACACCAAAGAACCTTCAGCCAAAGTCGAAGACTGAAACTGAAGATTAGAGACAGGCAAGCACGTGATCTGAAGCGATACTCAGTGATTACAAGCCTGCCTACATATGTGTAAAGATTGCCCAAGCCTCAGCGAATGCTGAAGAGACCTCCAGGTTATTCCAACATTCAGCGATCAAAGGAAGCTTGCCAAGCACGATTATTGTTGTCTTGTCCTTATACACACAACAGACAAACTCATACCCTTTCTAAATGTTAGTACGGTATGGAGCCGACTAGTTGACTCTATTACCCACTAACTTTAGATAAGGATGTCTGCTCATGATTAGGCTTTTTGTACCATTCACTGTAGCAAAGGACAAACCTTCATATTAAGGCTTGACATGCACTCTAATCCTACCATATTGCATTAAATGAGCAACTAATGCAATGGTATAAATAGAAGTGTTTCTTCTTCATGCAGAGTGCTCGCGCAACACACTCTCTTAACATAATTCTTACTTTGAGCATTCTTGAAGCTTAAGTAAATGAACTTTTATCTACAGCATATCTTCTCTTATTTGCTAATATTCTGTGTGTAATCAAAGATTGTTTAGATATGTTTTCTTATCTTATCTTTCAGCAAACAGTCTTGTAAAATTTGTATTGATCTTCATTTATCAATATACATTTTAAATTTGAAAATACCGCGTTTGTATTCATCACCCTCTTCTACAAACTGTTATACATATCTTGTAGACCCTCAAGGGACCAACAAAATATATATATATATATATATATATATATATATATAGTTAGGTTCACGTGAGATCAATCTGTTTTTGTGAGAACCATGACATCACATTTTACACATAAAATTTCATAGCAAGACATTGTGAAGGTAAAAAAAAAATTGAACTTTCACAGAAAAAACACTGTAACAGTGTTTTACTATGAAATTTCAAGTGTAAAAAGATGGTCTCATAATTTTTATAAAAATAGATTGATCTTACATAATCCCAAATATATATATATATATATATATATATATATATATATATATATATAGGTGGGTTATTATATAACTCTTTACATTTGTACAACCAATACAACTCAATCTCAACCGTCCATGTAATTTGATGAATATGTAATTTCATTGAAATTCTGATTGTTTCATAATATAAAGTATTGATCATAATTAGTGAACATTATTTATCTTCCATAAATATTTAAATAATAATAAATGAACTCTCATCATTTTCATAAATATTTCAATTTATTAGGTTGTATTGATTATACAAATGTAATGAGTTGCATTCGAAACAATCTCTCTATATTTGTTTGTAACCCCCAAAAGACTTGGTAAATAATTAAAAAATAAATTTGAATAATCTTATGAACCGTTACATTATATTACTGAAATCAACTAAATGAAATAATAATACAACAACTATCAACAAACCAATTCACCTTTGACCAAAATTTTCTTCTAGAGAATCAAAATAGACATAGATGAGAATTATAATTATCTATATTATATTATAAAATATTTGAGATAAAATTTTAAAGACCATTTTTAATGCATCAAATATTATTTGATAATACATATTATTTAAAAATTCAAGAGTGTATG
>NC_037539.1:34340171-34341805 GCF_001531365.2 Cynara cardunculus var. scolymus
ACTTAAAAAATTAAATATAATTTATATTATATTAATATATTTAAATAATATTTACTTGTACGAATATCAATAATTGATTTTTCTACTTAAAATATATATGATATAAAATTAAAATGGTGGAAACCTTAAAACTTTGAAAAAGTTATGAAAAAACGTGATAAAGAATTTGTCATAGAGGAGATATGTTAAGGTTTTTAAGTTGACAAATGATGTTATATAAAAAAACGTTGGTGAATAACCTCGGCATTGTGGATGCTCTCAGATCATTCACCATTCAATAACCACATTTTTCATTAATTTTTCTTACTATTGGCAAATGAACAAAATAAGAACCTTAATTAATAAAGCTCCACAATAAATGTTCTAACAAAAACCTCAATTTTCATTTTTTATTTATAAAATATAAATTTATTTATAGATTATAAATTTAATATATATATATATATATAGAGAGAGAGAGACTTGTTCAAATGTTAACCAAGTTTATTGTGTTAACTTTGTTAACTATTTTCAACCAATGACAATCCATCTTATATATAGGTTCATATTTATCTTTTAATTTAATGACAAGAGTAAATATATAATTTTTTTATGTAACTCTCATATCATTAATTGGGAGTTACAAAATCAAAAAATCCCATGTTTTTTTGTTAATTTATTATTGATCTTATTTTTTTTATAATATTGATTTTTCTATCTATAATATTTTTGAATTTGTAAATGGTAGAGGAGACCTGGTAGTAAAGTTTTCGTTATCGTTCAAGCTATTATGGATAAACCAATTGTTTATAATGAATAAATTATTATTCACAAGTGTTCATAGTGTGTTCATATATACACTAGCTGCATATCTCAACATTGGTTCGCTTCTGAATGTGTTCATAATGAAGAAACTATTGTTCACAAGCTGTTCATATTGTGTTCATATGTACACTAACTGCATATCACAACATTGACTCACTCCTGAATGTGTTCATAATGAAGGAACTATTGTTCACAAGTTGTTCATATTGTGTTAGTATGTACACTAGCTGCATATTTCAACATTGGCTCGCTCCAGAATGTGTTCATAATAAAGAAACTATTGTTCATAAACTGTTCATATTGTGTTTATATATGTTTTTATTTATTTATTTCCTTTCATGTAACAGCTATTCTTATTATGTTCATATTGTGTTCATAAATGCTATCCAGTCCAAGTTCATATATATGTCAATATTTGTTCGTATTTGACACAATGGTTTATATATATATATATATACATATATATATATATTATATATATATGTATGTATGTATGTGTGTGTGTGTGTTTATATGGTTTTTACATTAACAAAAATAAATTAACAAAAATCATGGGATTTTTTGATTTTGTAACTTCCAATTAATGATATGGGAGTTACATAAAAAGGAAAATTACCTAAATACCCTTTTCCCCTTTGTTCACATATGTTTTTTGAAATTGTAAATTTAAAAAATTAATTTTTTAATACGATAAATCACAACCGTTTATTGTAGAATCAATGGTCAATATTTGGTTAACAAAGTTAACACAATAAATTTGGTTAACATTTGAACCAACTTTCTCTCTCTCTCTCTCTCTCTCTCTATATATATATATATATATATATATA
>NC_037539.1:34342635-34379725 GCF_001531365.2 Cynara cardunculus var. scolymus
AATTTAAGTTTAATAATGAAATAATTTATTTTTCGTTTAATCATATAACATTTTATAAAGATAATAATTAAGTATTATGTTAGAACTTAATGATTATCCTAATTATATTTTATATTTTTTATATATAAAATAAGATGTTTATCATGTATTTGGTTATGTTTATCTGCAGTTAGTTACACGGATTCAGATATGAAGCATTAATAAGTTGTATTTACGCACAATCTACTTGTAATCTTAAGTTTTAAGTAATATGCATTAATAAACAGTATTTTATGCATAAAAAGTGGTTTTTAAGAGTTTTTGTCAAATGCTTTATAATATAGTATAAATTCGAGAAATAATCTAAAATAATAATATAACAAGATAATTAAAAAGTAAACTTATTAAAACAAAATACAAAAACTTGTTTACAAATTTACAAGAAACGAAAAAATAAAACAAAATTAATAAATCTGTTTTATAATAATCGATTTATATTTTTTTATATCAATTTTAACTTATATGTTTTACAAATTTATTAAAAAAATGATTAATAAAACAATAAAAAAATAACAAAAAAATAACAAAAAAATAATGTAAATAAGAACTTGGATTCTTGTTCAAATATCTGAGCGGACAAGAACTTTCGTGAGACAGTGAATGTTGTTATAAAACCTCAACAAAAACTTTTATTATAGATGCTTTAATATTTTGTTCTCCTTTATTATTGGAAAAGACCAAAAAATTAAACTCTATTTCCTTCATCCATCCTTGTATTCTCTCCCAAAAATGAAGAGGTTAGAGTGTGAATTCTCCAAAAAAGGGTCTTCATCTTCCCTTGAAACCATGAAAGATTCTGCTGACGAGCAACTAAAGGTTTCTCGTCAACGACTAGATGGAAATTCATCCAAGAATAGCTCGAACAAATCCATCAACCAAACTCATGACCACCCAAAAGTTCCCCGACTACGGTGGTCAACTGAGCTTCATCGATGTTTTGAAAACGCAGTTGAAAGGCTCGGTGGTGCTGAAAGTATATAAATCTCTCTCTCTCTCTCTCTCTCTCTCTCTCCCTCCCCTCACTCTAAATATGCGTTAATTTTTAACTTTTGGTATTACAATTTGTGCTACGACTACGAGAATGAACTCTCAAGGCATACCCTTTTTGTGGCTTAGCTTATAAAGTTGATTTAATATGTATGATTTTTGGTAGGGGCAACTCCGAAAATGGTATTGCAGATGATGAATGTAAAGGGAGTATCTATATCCCACATCAAGAGCCATCTTCAGGTTCGTTATATTATAACATAATATACATATAAGAATTCTGAATTTTTGCTCGAGTTTGAATACGATTGATCAACTTATATGCAAATATCGTATTTTATTAAAMAGATGTCCAGAAGCATGAAAAAGGATCTGGTTCTTAAAGGTATTTGCACCGATTGTTTATTTAATCTATTTTAATATTTTTTTTCCGATTTTCTATTAATTATATTTCTTGTTTTGTTAGTAGCTTCGATAACATTACTATACGTTACAATGTGTTTTTTATATTTTACTTTTTAGGGATAGACGATTTGTGAGTCGAACCAATTCAATACCGACACGATGTCGATCCAAAGATCTAAATTTTCATTTTACATTCAATTCGTGAAATATAACTCTAAGAACGAATTTGATCAGATCTAGTTGTTGTTCAAAAAAAAGTCTAGTTATGAACTTAAAACTCCAATAAATAAACGAGTCTTGGTTAAGTGTAACAAATTATTAAATTTCGTTTTACGTTACATAAAATATCATCCTTTTAAAAATAAAATAAAAAGAAATTTTGTAGAAGCAAGTAAAAGTTTAAAACTCTCAAGAGTATTTACATTTTTTTATCAAATAGTATGATTTAAGGTATTTAGTGAAAGTTGATTACAGACAATCTCAACCGGTCTCATATAGAATCTGTCTTTTAGGACACTAATATGATGGGACACTTTTTTTGACTCACTCAGTAGATGAGGCTTAACCTAAAACTTGTCTTGTATTTAGCTAAATCACCTCACTCTATGCCAACTGAATTACATGACGGATGATATAATTAAAGGTATTGTTTTACATATGTCTGAAAAGGTACATGTGTAACTTTTTTTTTTGTTCACAAAGTGAAATGAAAAATAAGTGTAAACAAATTTCACATTCGTATGAGAATCTAAGTCTTTGAATAAGTCGATATTTTATTTAAAGGCTTAAAAAATGCAGAACTACAACTATCTTTAATTGATAGCTGACAAAAAGAAGAAGAAGCTCTTTCATCTATTTTTAACTAAATTCATCAACCTTCATATTTACCTTTATGCACGCTTTTAGTCATCTTCAGGGGTGGATGGCCATAGGGGTCTTGGCCTCTAGGCTTTTTTTCGGTATAAAGTGAAGCATCTCTAGTCCATTAAGGTTTTAAGTATAAAATATCTTTTGGGCCCCTCCACTTTGCTGATCCAGTCATTTGTGTTCCGCCTCTGGTCATATTCACAAACTATTATATAACTTCAATCAATTTCAGATATAAAAGTTATTTAGAAAATCTAGTAATAGTGATAGAAATAGTTAAATAAAGGTAGTTGAAGTTACATGTGCAATGTAACACAGTAGATCTTATTTGGCCTCTCTTGAATTTATTTTATAAATTTGTATTATGGATTATTATTGAAGAGTTTGCTGTTGGTTAGTATCATAGAGTATTTACCATATTAGTATGAGCTTAATATTTATTTTGTAACTGTAAATGTTTATCAGTTGATTATGAGTTAGTTTTATCAAATGTAAACATATTAATAAGTTGTAACATATATATAATTGTAATCAGATGTAGAAGTCGTATAATATAGTAAAAATTAATATCGTATGAATATATTCGTAATTGAAATTTGAAACCGGGTTAAAAATTGAAAAAGATAAACGTCTTGATTTGTTCATGTAAAATGGTTAATATGAATTTCTAAAAAGCTTCGAGATTCCATTTTTATTGTTTATAAAAAGGGTAAAATAAGAATATTATAAAATTTAAAACATTTTGAATGTATTAATGATTTCTACATAATGTTTTTGTGTATATATATATATATATATATATATATATATATATAGGGAGAAGGGAGCGATCAAATGCAAATCACTCAAATTTGTATAAACCGTATAAAACATTCTCATCCGTTGATTTCATTGTTTAATCTTATGAAATTTTTTTATGAAATTGTTTCATATAATACTTTTTTATTGAAGTTGTTTCATATATGGTTATGAAATTATTTCATATAATACTTATGAAATTTTAATAAAACTCTTTCATGTATTTTTCTAAAATTAATATAATAAAGATGATAATATCTTTGATTAACACTCTCCACAATAAAAATGATTAATCAACCTTTTATAATTACAAAAAAAATGAACAAAATAAAAAATTATGATTGATTGAATGAGGTTTATACAAATAACGTGATTTACAAAATAAATATTATATATATATATATATATATATATATATNGGGGGGGGGGGAGACGATCGTTCAAGCGAAAGTCACAAATAATTTTAAACTATGAAACTAATTTTATAATGAATATTCATTGATAAGTATAAACTATATATACATATATTTTGTCAATAATTATATATTCATCGATGAATATATACCAATAATTATTGATAAATATATTGTAACACCTCAAGAAAATATTTGTATATAAACATATTACAAAATAGCCAACAACTTTTCTCACAAAATCTCTATACAACACATGAATAATTAACAAGTATTCAGATACAAAAGACCAACATCCTATCCCCATAACTCATGCAAACATATATAACACTTCACAATTTCCCTTTCCCCTTGTCTTCTGGTTGTGTCCGACCTGTAATGCACATTTTTGAAACACAAAGTGAGGGTTAGACCTTGAGATCTAGTGAGAAATCCATTTGACGTAGTTACTAGGTGAATAATCACCAAATCACATTTACGAACACATATTGGTAAAGCAACAAATATACATCATTTTGCTATAATGGACCTCATTTATCGCATCAAAATAATCAAATTACTTAATAAACACATCTTGAGTAAACTTGTCGCATCATATAACTTCTCGCATGACATGATGAGATAATCCCATTTCCTCACAACACACTAGTGCGAGGACCACAACTCATCGCATCACATTGTTGTGATAAACCAATCTTGTCGCATCACATGGTGCGATAAACTCATTCATCGCATCATATAGGTGCGATAACTACTTTTTATCGCATCAGTAGAGTTATCGCATCACATAGATGCAACCACTCCGAGTCCTCACATCATAAGGATGTGATAACATTGAATATGATCAAAAACACAGATTTTATAACTCATTAATTATGCCAACCTTATTCTGGTATACATCTCCTTAATATGTCACTCTTATCCAATATACACTTCTTCTTGATATGCCACCCTTATAACCAAAATACACCTCTCCTTGTTATGTCACTCTTATTTCGACACATGATATAACTAACATAACAAAAAACCTACGTTTATGCTAATTATAGCATTCAAAATAGTTTTATATCAACAATTCACATATAGAAGCATATAGTTCTACCTCCAATTTCCAAATAAGAAAAGTTGGTAAAATTAAACTCACCTTATATAATTCACGTAGATGAAGATGAAATAGCAACAATTTCCACGTAAAAATCACAGAGTCAATTTTGTTCTTTCTTCCTTTTTAGATCTTGAGTAAATAAGAATATCGTCGATAAATACAATAACAAATTTATCTTACATACCCGGTTCATTAAATCCATAAAACTCCACTGGGACATTTGTTAGACCGAACGTCATGACCAAAAACTCATGATGTCCATATATGGTTCGGAACGCTGTTTTGGCAATGTCTTCAACTTTGATTTTCAGCTGGTGATACCCTGACCATAAATCGATCTTGGAGAAATAACTTGTTCCAACTAATTGTCAAACAAATAATCAATTCTTGATAAAGGATATTTATTATTTATTGTCAGCTTATTCATCTTCCGATAATCAATGCACATCATCATTGTCTCATTCTTCTTTTTAACAAATAACACCGGAGCACCCCAAAGAGATGTACTAAGTATGATAAAGCCCTTATCAAGCAATTATTCTAATTAGGCCATTAAATCTTTTAATTATGAAGTTGCCAAACGATATGGAGTTTTAGCCACAGGTGGTGTCCTAGGCGTTAAATCAATTCTAAACTCCATGGATCGATCAGGTGGTAAATTAGTTAGATCTTCTAGAAACACTTCAGGATATTCATTGACAATAGGAATCGATTCTTGTTTACTCTTTTCTTTCTTTGATTCGACTACATAGGCTAGAAAACTTTGACACCCTTTCTACACATATTTTCTGGTTCTCATGACATATATCAAGCTGTTATGATGATCCTGCCGATCACCATAAATCACAATCGACACTTTTTTCGGTAAATCAATACTGATCATCTTTTTATTGCACATAATACTGGCCTGATTTTCTGCAAACCAATCCATGCCCACCATAACATCAAATTCTCTCATTGGTACAATGAATAGATGAATTGGCAACCCACATCCCTCAATTTCAATTTGACAATTATCAAAAACATGGATAACAGATACTTGGCTATTATTAACAGTATCAACTACTAAAGTATAGTCAAGGGGCACAGAGTTCACATATAGACACCCTACAAATAGAGGTGATACAAATGAATAATTTGCACCAGAATCAAATAGCACTTTGACATAAATAGAGTTGATAAGAAAGGTACCTATTACCACATCAGGGGTTTCCTCTGCCTCTCCTTTTGTCTTCTAAAAAGATCGGTCCTCACCCTTTCCTATTCATCTATTCGGATATTGACTCCCCATGCGTACTCGGAGTATTTCCACCTAAAGTCAATTTTGGAGTTTTGAACTGGACATGTGATATCTCTGGCACAGTCTTTCACTAAATCATAAGACATGACGATTCTCTGTCTTTATAAATTTTGGTCTTTTGTATTCAGTAGTAAAAAGAGCCTTCTCATTTTCTTTTCTCAACCACCTTCAATAAATTTTGGTCTTCTGTATATAGTATCTAATGCTAGAGGAAATGTAGAAGGATTCATGGCAATCACGAACTCTCGTATTGAAGCCTTTAACCCCTAGGTATACCTTTCAATTTTACGAGATTCTGACAAAATGTAATGTTCTGCAAATCGGCAGTGTTCCATAAATTTCTCAGTATACTTTGTTATCGTCTGATTACCTTGTTCTAATTTTAAGAATTCTTCTTCCAGTTGTCTGACAGCTGCTTTTGGACAAAACTGCTCCTTGAATGGTCAACAAATTCCATCCAGGATATTGTCTGCAAAACATTAGGTCTTGCTAGCGATTCAGCATCCCACTAGTACAATGCATTTGATTTCAACAACGACACATCAAATCTGACTTTATCCTTGTATGAACACTTGCTGGTATTCAATATAGGTTGTCTCCCTTAACTAGCACATTGCCTTCACCGGGTCTCTTTCTCCAGAGAATGTTGGGGGTTTACAGGTTAAAAACATTTTGATATCATCCCCTCTTATATTTATAGATTGCACTTGGGGTTTATTTCAACTCTTTCTGTTTCTACCCTAGTCGGTACTCCCAGAATAAATGTTAGAGTGTTTCTAAACTTGCTCATTTCCTCTGCTAATATGTCCTGAGTAACGTACTCAGGATGTTGTACTAGTACTTGATTCACATTCTTCTGAATTGATTCACCCTGATCTGGATGGATTTCAGGTTGACTATTCCTTCCTCTCCCACGACCCCTTCCACGGCCTCTACCTCGACCTCTCTCTCTGCATCTGCCTGCTGGTAGATATGTAGGAATATTTTTTAGGCAAACTCTCCCTTTTATCCCGGCTGATGACGATGATCCTTTCAGACCTTCGTGAATGACTTGCCATCTATAAATTTTTAAGATTTAATATTCACATAATCACATTCCCGAATATAATAAGGTATCCAGGTACAAATATGAACCTGTAAATTTATAATTACATTTGCTAGTTGTAATTTGAATTTACCTTATGTATCATTTTCTTAACCCATCATATTTATTCCAAAGGTTCTAAATTCGTTAAGGACCTTTAAATATGCAAATAATACAGTTTAAATCTAGGCATCATGCTGGATACCTAAATACCTTAAACCTAGGCTCTGATACCAAACTTGTAACACCCCAAGATAACATCTGCATATAAACATATAGATTCCATATATCAAGAAAAATGATTTACACAATTGGCCCCACCATTTTACAAAAGCTATATTACAAAGTGACTACTAAATTTTTTCCCATTAAATCTTTATACAGAACTTGTATACATAACAAGTATTCAGAAACAATAGATTATATGTTATCCTTCACATCCCATGTAAGCATATAAAATTTCTCACAGTTTCCCTTTCCCCTTATCCTTCGATTGAGCACGACCTGTAACGCACATTTTCAAAATACAAAATGAGGGTTAAACCTTGTGGTCTAATGAGAATTCCCTTTGATGCAAATACAGGGTCAGAAATCACAAAATCATATTTGTACTAATAACACACACACACACACACACACATATATATATATATATATCATTTTGATAAACAAACCTTAATTATTGTATCCTATGCCCAAATAACTTGATAAACACATCATGGGTAAAATTTGTCGCATCATATAGAAAGTTTATACAACTTCTCACATCATATGGATGAGACAAATCCATCTCCTCGCAACACACTGGTGCAAGAATATCAACTTATCTCATCATATTGTGAGATAAACCTAACTTGTCACATCACATAGGTGCAATAAATTAACTTTGTCGCATCACAAGGGTGCGATAAACTCACTCTTCGCATCACACAGGTGCGATAATCACACTTCATCGCGTCACTAGGATGCGACATAAGTTATCGTATCACACAGATGCAACAACCCCAAGTTATCGCATCGTAAGGATGCCATAATTATGAACACTTAATTCAAAACCTAGATTTTTATAACTCGATGATTATGCCACCCTTATCCTGGTATACACCTCTCCTTGATATGCCACTCTTATTTCCACACATGATGTAATCATACCAATAACCAATAATTTCTACCAATTATGGCACCAAAACAGTTTTATAACAACATCTCATATAAAGAACCCATACGGTTCTATACCTAGTTTCCAAATAAGGAAAGTTTATACAAATTAAACTCACCTTATGATCAAATAGATATAGATGAAGATGATATGAGGATGAATTAACACATCAACAAATGTCAAGTAGAAATCACAAAATCAGTGTTTTCTTCCCCTTACAAGCCTGTTTGCTTTGCACCCAAAAGAACACACACACCAAAGTTTTATCAACCTTCTTTTTCTTACTTGCTTTTCCACATCCCCATGAGATAAAAACAATTATCTTATAATAATACTCTTTTAAAATAATGAGGCGGTGGGTTAAATATAATTTAAGCACATTAACACATCAAGCCCCTCAACTTTCTAACACTTTTTAAATACCACCTAGAGCTTAATAAACAAATAACTGGTAATCACAAATTTTGAAGGTGCCAGACGATATGGAGCTTTAGTCACTGGTGCTGCCCCAAGCTTCAAATTAGTTCTGAATTCCACAGATCGATCAGGTGGTAAACTAGTCAGATCTTCTGTAAATACCTCAGGATATTCACAGACAACATGAATGGACTATTGTTTACACTTTTCTTTCTTTGAATCAACCACATAAGCTAGAAAATCGTGACACCCTTTTTGAACACATTTTTTTGGTTTTCATGATAGATATCAGGTTGTTATGATGATCTCGCCGATCACCATAAATCACAATCGGCCCTTTTCTCGGTAAATCAATATTAATCATCTTTTTGTTGCACGTAATACTAGCCTGATTTTTTGCTTACCAATCCATGCCACCAAAACATCAAACTCTTTCATTGGTAATGGAAACAGAAGATTTGGTAACCTACACCCCTCATTTTCAATTTGACAATTATAAAAAACACGGGTAACAGATACTGACTATTATTAGCAGTATCAACTACTAAGGTGTATTCAAGAGGCATAGAAAATCATGTATGAACACCTAGTAAATAGAGGTGATACAAATGAATAATTAGCACCAGAATCAAATAGCAACTTGACATATACAAAGTTGATAAAAAGTACATATCACCACATTAAAGGTTTCCTCTGCATCTTCTTTTGTCATCTGAAAATATCGGCCCATCGTCCTATCTAACCCACCTCTTCGGATTTTGACTTACCCACGTGCACTCGGAGTATTTCCACCCAAAGTCAATCTTGGAGCCTTTAACTGAGGACAAACTGTTCTAGTATGGTTGGGGAAATTACAATGAAACATCTTTGAGGAATCCGATAATTTCAGGACAAGGGCCCAGTCACCCCACATCTGTAACACTTCCTCTGTTCAAAATTACATACACTCTAATGAACACGGTGACATCTCTGGCACGATTTTTCACTAAATTGTTGGGCAGGATGATTTTCTGTCATTACAAATTTTAGTCTTCTGTATTCAGTAGAAGACTCTTCTTATTTTCTCTTTTCAACCACCTTCTCAACCCCCTGCCTGTTCTTTTTCCTTTCTGTTATTTCTACAACATCTTCGCCAATGAAAAGTTGAAGGTTTCATGGTAATTACGAACTCTCCTATGGAAGGATTTAACACCAAAATGTACCTCTCGACTTTACGAGATTCTGAAGAAATGTAATGTTCTGTAAATCTGGAGTGTTCGATAAATTTCTCAGTGTACTCCCTTACCGTCTGATTACATTGTTCTATCTCTAAGAATTCTTCTTCTAATTGTCTAACGGTCGCTTTGGGGCAGGACTGCTCCCTGAAACGGTCAACAAATTCCATCCAGGACATTGTTTACAAACATAGGGTCTTGCTAGTGATTCAACGTCCCACTGGTACAAAGCATTTAACTTCAGCATTGATACAACAAATCTGACTCTATCCTCATAAGAACACTTACTGGTATTGAATACAGATCCTATCTCCCTCAACCAACACATTGCCTTCATCGGATCTCTTTCTCCAGAGAATGTTTGAGGTTTATAGGTTAAAAACATTTTGATGTCGCCTCCTTTACTGTTTGTAGATTGAATCTGTGGATTTATTTCGACCCTTTCTGTCTCTACTCTGGCTGTTATTCCCAGAATAGATGTAAGAGTATTTCTTAGCTTACTCATTTCTTCCTCTAACATGTTCCGAGTAACATACTCAGGGTGGTTGCACTGGTTCTTGATTTATATTATCTTGAATTGATTCACCCTGGTCTAGATGAACTTCATGTTAACTGTTCCTTCCTTCCACGGCCTCTACCCCGACATCTGCCTCTGTCTGCTGGTTGATTTATAGGAAAAATTATCTGGTGAACTCTCCTTTTCATCCGGACTGATAAGGGCGATCCTTTTCAGACCTTCGTAAATGACTGGCTATCTGTAAATTTTTAAAATTTAATATTCACTTAATCACATTCCCAAATATAATAAGGTATTCAAGTACAAATATGTACCTGTAAATTCATAATTACATTGGCCAGTTGTAATTTGAATTTACCTTACATATCGTTCTTTTAACCTATCATATTTATTTCATAGGTTCTACAAATGTTAGGGATTTCTTAATATGTAAATAATATAGTTTACGTCTAGGCATCATGCTGGATACCTAAATCTCTTAAACTCGTGCTCTAATACCAAACTTGTAAGACCCAAGACCAAATTTGCATCTAAACATATATTTCCATATAACAAGAAATATAATTTACACATTCGGTCCCAAAATCTTACAAAAGCTCTATTACAAAATAGCTAACAAATTTTCCCACAAAATCTCTATACAACACATAAATACCTAACAAATATTCAGATACAAAAGAATAACATGTTATCCTCATAAAACATGAAGCACATATAACACTTCACAATTTCCCTTTCCCCTTGTCCTCTGGTTGTGCCTGACCTGTAATGCACATTTTTGAAACACAAAATGAGGGTTAGACCTTGAGGTCTAGTGAGAAATCTCTTTGATGCAATTATTAGGTGAATAATCACCAAATCAAATTTACGAACTCATATTTGTAAAATAACAAATATACATCATTTTGTTGTAATGAACCTCGTTTATCGCATCAAAATAATAAAATTATTTAATAAACACATCTTGAATAAATTTGTCGCATTATATAACTTCTTGCATGACATGATGAGATAATCTCATTTCCTCGCAACACACTGGTGCAAGGACCACAATTCATCGCATCACATTGATGTGATAAACCCAATCTTTATCGCACCTATATAATGCGATGAATGAGTTTATGCACCCTGTGATGCGACAAGATTGAGTTTATCGCATCAATAGAGTTATCGCATTATATAGGTGTGATAAGTACTTTTTATCGCATCAATAGAGTTATCACATCACATAGATGCGGCAACTTTGAGTCCTCGCATCATAAGGATGCGATAACATTGATTATTTTGATCAAAAACCCATATTTTATAACTCATGATTATGTCACTCTTATCCTGGTATACACCTCTCTTTGATATGTGATCCTTATCCCAGTAAACACCTCTTCTTGATATGTCATCCTTGTAACCAAAATACATCTATCCTTGGTATGACACCCTTATTTCAACACATGATATAACATAACCAAAAAGCTACGTTTATGCTAATTATAGCATTCAAAATAGTTTTATATCAACAATTCACATAAAAAAAACCATACAGTTTTACCCTCCAGCTTCCAAATAAGGAAAGTTTGTAAAATTAAACTCACCTTATATAATTCACGTAGATGAAGATGAAATAGCAACAATTCCACATAAAAATCACAAAGTCAATTTTGTTCTTTGTTCCTTATGTTTATGTTTGCTCGAGCTCCAGAACAAAACATACACACACCAAATTTCTTATCAACTTGATCAAGCCTTTTATGAGATAATTTAAAATATCTCCATAATATATTCACATTAAACATGTAAGGCTGTGGGTATTTTAAAATAACTTCAAACACACATATCCAATTAATCCCTTAACTTACCACCATTTTCAAAAACAACTTCGAACTTTATAATTGAAAAACCCGATATCACATATGTTCATATGTATTTTGTCATTAATCTATTCAATGGTGAATATATGCTAAAAATCAATAACCTTAGTTTTAAATTATTTATGGTTCTTATTTAAATCGTGATATTATATATATATATATATAGAGAGAGAGAGAGAGAAATTATAACAGCATTTCACATTTTGCGTCTAGCAAAAATAATTTCTCAATACTCTTCATACACATTGATATAGTTACAAAAATATTTAGTTTATGCTAAAAGTTAGAATAAAAGAATTCTACCGATGGAGATACCATTCATTAATAAATATATTTTCTTCTTATTTTAGGATGAATGTAGTATGATTCATTATAGATATAATTTTTAGTAACTGAAAATCAAAATTTATATAGAAACCTTTAAATATTAAAAATCTGCCAATTAATATTATAAGATATATATCTTTTATATTTTCAGAAATTTCTTAAAATTCAATTTTACAACTTATTATTGTATATGTATAACTTTTTAAAGATTTACGTCTGAACTCTATATATAAACTAACTCACAGTAACCATTCAAATACAAGAAAAACCGTTCATTACAAAACAAATGACTTTTACCTACAAAAATCACCCACGAAAATTTCGGTTGGTAATTACTGACTGATCATCCAGGAATACCAATAGTTTGGTAGAATCTGATGTTTTTTGAGGAAATAATGATGGATCACCCGGAGAATTCTTGGGTAATCTGTTACTGATATTAATTATCCACCAACTTTTGTGACGGTTTTTTGACGAATGATCACCCTTTGACGACAAATTTCCCAGGTAAAAGTCCGTAGGCAAAAGTTTTTAATTTAATAGTGGTTGAGTCCTAATTACTAATACAATACTCCATAAACTAGTAATCAACCAATTGAAAACTCTTTGGCTCTGTTGAAACTACATAAAACCGTAAAATAAATTTTGAGCGATAAAGAATAGAACAAAACATGAGTTAGGATTGAGGGTTCGAGTTGTCAGTATCAAAATCAAGATGTATCACGTTACATTATGCAAGTAGACTTTTGTTTATATGTATGTGTGTGTATATATATATATATATTAGCCCATAATTCTTTCAAATATTAAACTTCTTTTACATGTTTTGAAAAAAAATAAACAAGTAAAAAGGTTCATTTTGAAACAAATACATATAATTAATATATTGAATCATAGTCGTATATGAAAATAAATAATCATGTGAAATATATATATATCTTCATTTTTCAACCTTTGTTACGATTCTCGTTTGATTTATCACCCACAAACACATATATGCTGTTTCAGTTGCAAATATAAGTTCCATTATAAATCGGGGACAAAAGAGAACGGACCATGTGTCCCAGATATTTACAGTATATTCGTCATGATTAATGTATCATTCATTCTGAATGGTGTAACATTGATCATGAATGTTGTAAAAAGTTCACATTCATTATTCATGATACATGAGAACAAATTGGGTGATTGTCACGCTCCCCTTTGTTCATCGGTTCCCACTGAAAAATAGGTTTGCAACTGAACTTTTGTGTGTGTGTATGTGTGTGTATGCTTGCGCGTGCACGCCCCCATCGGATATGTAACTCAATTGACAAAAGGACTGAGAGCGAATTAGTATATATATAGAGGCTTAATCATTTGAGAACCCATTAAATTATGATAATCTTGAGAACTTGTACATCCGGTGTTATTTCATATGATTTTTCTCTATCTAGGCATATTATTTAATGTATTGATTAATATATATTTGTTTCACAATATACTTGTTTTATATCTATTCGTTTCACAATATGAAACTTTTTTACGTATACTTTGTGTTTCACAAACACGTCAAAAAAGTTTATATTATGAACCGTTCACATGTAAAACAAACACATGAAACAACTATATGTTAATCAATATTTTAAATCCTAATTTTAAATGAAAAAAATCATATAAAATAATGTGCAAGTTGTCAAGGTTATCATAATCTAATGGGTTCTCAAATGATATATATATATATATATATATATATATATTCACTCAAACAAGAAAGTAGAGACATATACTCAACCCAAGCATGAATCTTTATCTTTTATAAAGTGGCAGAAGGTGAAAAAGAGGAAAGAAGTATAACTTATAACTCCAGCCGCAGTAACATGCCATCTGCAAATGAAGATCGCAATAAGCAGCATGATGAGAGAGTTATGACCAAGCAACTAAATGTGAAAGAGCCAGTGATAATGATGCCTACCTCTCATCACAAACTCAATACAGCTGCTGTGGAACAGATGAAGAAACTCCCGCTCAACAACATGAGGATCTTTACTGAACTTCAGAATCATCACCAAGTAACCATCTCTCTCTCTTTCTCTTCTACCCTTCATTTCATATATAGATGTAAACGGAATTCATGCATGGCTTTGTAAGTTATATATATATATATATCATATCCATCTCTTTCTGTAATTATCCTTCCGTACTATCTTGGATTAAGCGTACCTGTATATCTAGGCAATATATATACATATATGCACAGACTAAGGTTCAAACGAGAATGTTAATTATTTAAGAAAACAAAAAAGATCGTTAATATACAAAATCACATGTGATTTTGTATTAACATCAAAAAAGTGCAGGGAGACGACTTTTAAACTTGTATGATATTGTACGTGAATATATATATATATATATATATGTGTGTGTGTGAGAATCATGTATGATTTTCTAACATTTTTATTATTTTCTTAAATAGTTAGCGTTTTCGTTTGAACCTGTACATAATATATATATATATCCTTCTAGATCTATCTCCGTTTGAAAAACTATATCTTATGACTTGGGTAATTTTTCAGGAAGATAGTGACTGCAATGGTGAAGAGAATGGAGATGCCATCGCTAAAATTGCCTACAAGGATTTCTTTAACACCGGTTTCACTTCTTATGATCATGCATGCATCTCTCTCTCTCTCTCTCTCTCTCTCTCTATATATATATATATATATATATATATACATATTTCTGGAAGTCGATGGTGACTAACGATTGTTATTAATGAATGAACTCAGGTAAGTGATGATGATGTGATTGCTTCTTCTTCTTCAAATGACAAGGGAAGTAAGACAGAGTCGTCAACTCTGGAAGGTCCTCATGCTTCTTCTGTCAAAGCTTCATGTGTTGATGGCAAGAATGTGTCCCTTGACCTCACTCTTGGCTAACCTAGTCCTATCAACTACTAAACTAATTTAATACTATTTTTACCCTTTAATTTTAATCAACTCTAATAATAATGTGGCATATGTAAACCTTATGCCAACTTTCTATTTCAAGCTCTCTTTTTTATTTCATATTTTAGCGTTTATGATGGTTTAATTGAGTTTGATGCTTATACATGTTTACTTTTGAGTATCTATTCAATTATATATAAAAATTACAAATAATTGAATCCAAAGTCTTTTTTATCCCACTACAACAAAATCGGGTTTATAGGACACTCCCAATTTTTAAGCATCCTAATAGAGCTCTTTATAGGACTTAGTTTATAGGACCAAAAAAATAAAGTGTCATATCTAAAGGCGTTGTAATAAGTTTATACGACGCCTTTTTGACGTAGTAATAAGTTTGTTAGGACACTTTTAATATACAACGTCTCATTAGCAACTTTATAAGACACTATTTGAAAAATTGTCCTATAAAAACAAATGTCCTATAAAATATTTATTTTATAGGACATTTTCTCAAAAGTTTCATATAAAGTTGCAAATGGGACACTTTGTATTAAAAATGTTCTAAAAATTTGTTAAGACATCCAAAAGCGTCATATAAACTTATTACAACACTTTTAGATATGACGTTTTATATTTTGGTCCTATAAAGTAGCCTATTGGAACGCTTAGAGATTGTGGTGTCCTATAAACCCAATTTTGTTGTAGTGTCCATATGCCTCAAATCTATAAATTAATCCTTAATTCAATTATATATGGTTATATTGTTATCGTAACTTTTATTATTTGGTTTTGTGAGATGATATCATAATCTTTAAGAAGATTTTTTTTTATAAAGATGATCAAGGTTGGTTTTTTTTTATAAGATATAACCGTATTAATTTTATAATACCTTACTCATTGATATATGAGCAATTCTTCGTGTTGCTTTTATGTAACTCCCTTCTTGTATCAGCAAACCATCATCCATTAATACAACACCAATATTAGTTGAATTCTTATAGAGATAAAGGTGCTTTGAAAGCCCTCCGACCAAGAAAACTGCACAACCTTATTCAATTCCTTTTGTACCTCAAAAAATACCATGCGCTTATAAAATGTTACACGCGATGCCAACTGAAGGATAGTACTTCTGCTAGTAACCTCTATTAAACAATGACCTTTTTGTTAAGTTTCAATGGCATCATCGAAAGTAGGAATAGAAAAACCGAAGTCATTCCAATACTTTGCATAAACATTAAAAAAACCGTTAATACTCTCGGATCTAGAAGAGTTTTCATCAAGCTAGATATGGGAGAATCTTTGTATCAAGAGGAATCCAAGATTCCTTAATAGCATACATTTCATGAAACCACAAATCACCATGTAATCCATACTGATTAATCAACTCATTCAATTTTAACTCAAAATCATCACGGCCTATGTGGACATTCCAAACTAGCTTGTTGATTTCACTAATGAAAGAAGTGCTATGAGCTAGATGATCACTAACCTATAATATTCAAAAATAGACTCTTATGATTATAATAAAAACTCTATTCTGCATACACATGAAATTGATGAATGAAGTTATGTATAAAATGAAATTAACTTAGATACATACCTTGCTAGGAACTTTGTTTCTGATGTGCCACATACATAAATAATGTTTCACATCAGGAAAAGTTATGGGGATTGCTTGCTTCCTCGATGCACACTGATCAGCTATTACAAAACTTGGTTGATGTAATACCCGTGTTTTTGCGATTAATCTTTTAAGAGTGTATATTTGTTTTAGCAAGTCATTCAGTGTCCAACCATTATTGAATGTTTGTTGAATTTAAATCAAAGATCGTGGTTGAGTTGGGATATATGAAAAGGTGTGTCAAAAGCCATCTGGGGATTTAAGGGAACTCTCATGCAAGTTTGATTGCATGAGAAGTCACAAAATAGTTTAAAAACACAAAGTGCAAACTAGTTGCAGAGTGAGTTAAGTCACTTCACAAGTCGCTTAGGGCTCTAGAAAGCTGATGTTTTGGTGCCTGGGTGACATTCCAAGTGGGTTAAGTTTCTTCACAAGTCGTTAGAAGCATCTGAGGGTTAAAAACGCGATTTTTCGGGGTTTTCTTCATTTGATTATAACTTTCTCATCTCTAATCCAATTTGGGCGATTCTAGAGGATACAGTTTTGTCTTTTGAAGCTATTTAAGAAGGGCACAAAGAGGATTACAGTTTCCTTGAAGATTTGTGGCTCCTAGAAGTTGAAGCATAAGAGCCAAATCCTTGTTTTTTGACCTAGGGTTTGGCATTTTGCATCATCAACCTCCCTCTCCTCTTGTGGTGTTCTTCTAGATCTTAGGGAGTTCATTAGAGTGTTCTTGGAAGTTATGCATCATAGATCTATAACTTTAGGGTGGAGATCTAAGGTCTTCATCTCTTTGGAAGCTCAAGATTGAGGTAAAACCTAGATTTAACATAAATCTAGCAAGGTGAATTCAAGTTGTTTTGTGAAAACTATGTATATGCTAAAAATGTTTATTTTGAAGTATTAACATGTTTTACTTGTTATTTAAATGTGAGTTATTTGGTGAGTTTTGCATATTTGTTATATTTAATTTTATAAATCTAGTGAGATACACATATTTGGAGTTTTTGAACCCTTTAGTAAATAAATCTGGAGAGTATGTTATTTGGATGATTTACTTCATAAATGGGGGTTTTTTTTTTCAGTGCACTCTTAGTGTATTTCATTTTATAAATCATCTGGAAAATACATTTTATGGTATGATTTCACTTGAAAGATGAAATAATGGATTTTGAGTTAATCTTACTTTTGTAGCATGTGTTTACATAACTATTGGTTAAACATGTCTTATTGTTTACAATGCTTCTATTGAATATTCAATCATGTTGTTGAGCCTTTGGCTCGGTTTTGACTCAAATGAGTCTTAGGGGACACTTGTCTGGTTTATTTTCTCTAAGTCGAGCTTTTGGAGTTATATGAAGTTATAGTATATTTGTTTGATATATTACATGTTTTGGATGCATTAGTTGTTCAATTAGTGTCGTGTAATTTTATACTGTAATGAAATGGATCCATATGCATAGGAGTCAGTAGAAGTTTGGAATGGGACTATGTCCCTGTATTCTTGCTAGAAACTGTTGATGTAACGGGGAGCTCAAACTACAGATCATAGGCGGTTGAACTTGATAGCCGTATGATCCGTCGAGAGAAACTTAAGCTATAGACTATGGGTGGTTGAACTCGATGACCGTCTAGTTCGTTAGTGGCTGGCGTTTCTAGCAAAAGAACTTGTCTAGGAAATTAGTGGGGGGGGGGGGGTAAAACTACAGACCGTGGGTTGATGAACTTGATGACTGTATGATCCCTACTTGAGACTCATTAATGTTGATTGTGGTTTACTTATGTGTTCGCTACATTCGATAGATAGCGGGTCTCCCTCGTCACCAAGAATGGAGTTATTTTTAGATATAGTATTATCCCTGCTTTCAACGTTATTTCGAGGACCGAGTGTTTTCCATTATTTATAGTTTTTTAGTATTGAAACTTATACAACTTTTTTGAGGCATTTTTGAATAAAATAGAGTTTTTATCCATGTTTTAAATAATTGGACATTAAACCTCCTTTACCTTTTTAGAGTGAGTGTTGGGTTTTGAAATCATACTGAATGGGTATTTAGAGCTTTTATTACGAAAATAATGAGTTTTAGAAAGAATTGCTTTTACGATAGATACATTTGATTTGGGAAATTATGTTTTAAATAAATAATCTTTCAATTATACTATTTTATAATTATAATGAAGACTTTTTGAACTCACTAGGCGTTAAGCTAACTTCTTTATTAGTCATCATGTGCATCAGGTTCTTGTTGAGGTTTGGTACTAGCGACACTGTGATGTTTTGAGTGCTAGTTAGAGACACGAGAAAGATCTAGTTATTTGGTAATGTCTTCCGCATTTGGAGGTGGTAGTAACTGTTATTGAGTTTTAGTAACACCTAATCTTGACTTAATTCTTATGTAAGGCTTGGTTTACCAATTGTAAATATTGAATGTAGATTTGATATTCGAGGAAATTCAAGTATTGATTTATATAAAATGATTTATCCTTTATTTGTTGTATTATCGAAAATTTCAAATTAGTCATTTTTTCCAAAATTGAGGGTGTTACAGCTGACGACCATGCTCTTTCATAAAGTCCTTCAAAACCCATGCAATTAACAACAGATTCACTTCGAATCAATGAAGCACCCATAACGACAGAGTTTTTGTGATTATCAATGGCAACAAACGGGACAAAAATCATTGCATGTCTATTAACATACATAATCTAATTAAAAATAAAGCATCCAACCATATATACAATAAAAAAATATGTGTAGCCTTACTTATTTGTTTAAAATGTAGCATCAAATGAAGTTGAATCTCCAAACTCTTTCTAATCCAACCTCCCTATTTCATCAGCCCAAAATAACGTAATCAACTCTTTCTCGTCATACTTGTACTCGAAAAAAAACTTAGGAGAACGTTAACACCTACTATTCAAAGTGTGCCATGTCTCTTATGAAGCTAACATGATCGCTAGTTATGCCACTAGAAAATTCTACACCATTTTGATAGCCAATTGAATCCTATGTATTGGGTGATACCAACCTTCGAACTAGCTGCATGGAAAACATTCCTCTAGTCGGTATAATCAAGTTGTCATCTAGCACGAGAAAGCAACATATCCTCAAGCCAAAAAAGCATATGATTATGACTCTCAATAAATTTTAAACCTTGTAACGTCCAGTCTCCTTCAGATAAAGAAATTTGAGACAAGCTTTACAACTGGACCTTTTGATATTGGAATTGCAACGTTTTTTATCACGAGGCTCTAACTCTAATGAATCAAAATTCCTTTTCATCATAGTTCCTTGCTACTTCATAGAAAATATCGAGTCTAGACTCCACCCAATTTGTTGGTTTTCTTGTTTGACAAACGAATATCAAACCTATCGAACTCCGCATACTTCCTATACATCTATTCCGCTAACTCAATGCATGTGAAACAATCACCAATCTTAGGTGTACTATTGACGTTTGCAATAGGAATCTAGAACTTCGACCCACCCAAGGATTCTTCCATTTTTCGGGATGTCGTATCAACAAACAAAAATAATTACAGCTATTTGTGTTGAATTCAATAAAAAAATTAAATATTCAAACAATAATAATAATCCAATAAAATATGGATGCACTATATTAAACAAAAATAATTTGCCTACTGAATCCAAAAATCAACATGAATGTAATTTGAATCCATAACCCAACCTTCATGCAAATTGAATCCATAAAACATAAAAAATGCATTTTAATTTAACATGAAAAAACCATAGAGCTCTATGTAATTGTTTCATGCAAATACATTAAACATAAACACACGCAAATATAAAAATAATACACATTAATACGATTTCTCGAGTATGCATTCTATCAATTTTTCATAACAATATCCAATGAAAAAAGTAAACAATAAGACAATAAATCGGAATCATTAGAGCAAAATTCATATATCAAAAAAGAAGGAATGGAAAAAATACCATCAAAACAAAGTGTGTACTTGGTTGATTCATTCCTACCCTTCATGTGATTGACTATAAACAATGGATGTTTTATCGTTTTCGTAAAATAAAGGTGCAGTGTTCTCCTTTGAACCATCTTCCCTCTCCTCTCAGATGTAATAACTTAAAATATTATTTGAGATTTTTGATAATCTTACTTAATTTTTTTTAATTTTGGCCATTAGAACTATTTATGGCTTAGAATCGTAACCGCTATAAAGAAATAAATTAGGTTTTTAAAATGATATTAATTGCCTTGTAACCGACCAGTTAAGTGGTAATTAATTCGTAAGGAGGTTACAAAGAGTATATATAGAGGTGATGAGCTAGAGATTGGTTCCTTACTAGCAAATAGAGGTATTCAAGAGCTAGAAGGCGAAAGCAGAGAATCGATACTCAAGAGTTGAGTGTGTGACGTTCATCAGACGAATGTTCGAAGCTATCAATCACTGTGAGTTTACGTGATGTTTTTTTTAAGGGTTGCATATCCGTTTCTGTTAAATTGCAAGCTTGCTGTATTTTACGAATATGTTTGTTATGTGAACGTGTTTTTTGTGATAAAATGTTGTGTGGGAAACTTGGGGGGGGGGACTGTACTAAGGATTTAATCCTGAAAACAAGCACGCTGTGTGAAGCTTGTTAAGCCGTAAGAGCGAACATGCTGTGTGAATTTCGTCAGGCAATGCTGTGTAATATAGCCCTTTCCTCCTCATGTTTTTGGTAGTTTATGAACTGTGTGTAAACCATTTATTCACTTGGTCTTAGGCTCACCAAACTCGTGTTTTTTTTCAAAATAAAAAATGCAACCAGGTCACTACACTTATGGGAATAGTAGCAAGAGCAAAGAGAGGGCGTAGCGCCAGGCTATAGACTTGAAATGAAGTCTAGTCGTGACTTGTCTTGACGAAGAGTAGTCAGTTGTGGATTTAAGCAATTGTTGTATGATCATAAGAAATTTTTAGACTTCCGCTGTGATTTATGTTTAAACTATTTCAATCCAGTATTTTATGTAAGTTTCCAATTTTAAGGTTGAATTTTATTAATGATTTGAGGTTATGATAAAGATCGGATTTTGGGTCTTTACAGGTGGTATCAGAGCCTTAGTTCTAAGAGAAATAGGTTATGATTTTAGCCTAAACTTAGACAGAATTAAGGTTGAAAAAAATTGAAACAGAAATGATGAATTTGGACTGTTATTCTTGCTGTTAGTGTGCTTGCTGTTAAGTGATGACTGTGTTGAGGTTAATAGATTTATCGATGTGAGTTGTAGGAAAATGGTTTATACCAAGCGCACTAGAAGTATTGGAAGACGAGGACGTAGAGGAGTTGGTCTAGGACCAAGAGGAGGAATTAGAGAACGAGGCCAGAGCAGCAGGTGCTCTAGAAGAATAGAGAGCAGAAGCTCTGCAGAGCCAGAGGGCAAAAGCTCTTGTCGAAATGAGAATATTCCAAGGGTTGAGTCCCCTCAACCCACCTCTGTAGGGGATTCCTCTTATGATCCCACAGAGGGATCCTATGAAGAGTACACTCCACGAACGCCTGATCATACAGACCTCGAGGAGAAAATATCGACTTTGCAAGAAGAGAACGCCCAACTAAGGGTAGAGCTGTTAGTGGCCCAAGAAGCCAAGGACCAGGCCAACTGGTGGTTGAACAACGTGTAGAGGGAGCATGTGAAGTTAGGTGAAGAGTTGAACAAAGTTTTGACTGAGAATAATAAACTCTGGGAAAAACAACCACACCATGGCATGGAAGTCTGTAGAGCTGGAATGGGAGAGGAGGATTGCTTCACGATCATAGAGGGTGTGATTGGAAGATCGTGCTTGCTATTGCCATGAGGTGGCCACGGGCTACTTGGACTCCACCAAGGAGTACTTCTCACGTTGGGCACGGTAGTTTCGCCAAGGCCCAAACTTGAGCTCTGTATGGAGGCATCACCCAGAGAGCCCTTATGAGGAGTTTATGAGAATCACAAACTACCCTATGGATATGTCATGAGTAAGAGGATGAGGAGAAAATAGTTAGCATATGAACTGTGTGTGGCTAAGTTTTATTGCAATAAGTTGGCAGCCTAGAGTTGGGATATCTCAGTGTTTTCTTTTATTTAGTTTAAACTTGTTAAGTATGAGCCGATTGACATGATTATGGAATGAAATAAACTTGTGTTAGTGTTTAAATCTTGTTGAATGGTTGTGGAATGCTAAGTTGTGTATAAGAATAGTTATTTATAATCTGTTATACGCATATAGTTAAGAAAGAAGGAATGTCTCAACGATCGAGAAGGACTCTATCGGTCGCTCCCGATGCAGAGGAAACACCTCTGGCGGGGCTACCCCTGCTGTACCAGGGGTGATACCAGCCTCTACTGCGGCCACGAGGACCGCGAGCACTAGAGGCAGAGGACGAGGCAGAGGACGAGGCAGAGGAAGATCGCAAACAAGACAAAGCGAGCCAAAGCCCTCGGTACAAGAGAGCTCTGCATCGGGCAGAGGCCGAGGCAGAGGCAGCACACGGGCAGCGACCACCACCCCTGTGGACCTCATTGCTCAAGAGGTGTCCAAAGCTCTGCAAGCTGCTCTGTCTGCTGTTATAGCACAAGTAAGAGAGGCAGAGCAGAGGAATGAAGAGGCTAGGGAAGCTAACGTAGTAAGAGAAGTGGTTAGCAACATCAACCATAGAGAGCACCATAGAGAAAGGTCAAGAACTAATAGTCCTGTCAACACTAGCACGGAACAGAGGGGTTGTAGCTACAAAACTTTCTTAGCTTGCAAACCTCAACCATTTCAGGGTGAGCCAAACCCAGTTACGGTCCTGAGATGGATAAAGGAGACATAGATGGTCTTCAAAGTTAGCAAATGTGCAGAGGAAGACAAGGTGACTTATGTTGCTTCCATGATAAAGTCTGAAGCCCTATTCTGGTGGAAAATAATTACCAACCTAAGGGGCGAAGAGGCTGTAGCAAGGATGTCATGGGATGAGTTCAAGGTGTTGTTCAACGAGAAGTTCTGCCCAAGAACTGCTGTAAAACAATTGGAAGAAGAATTCTTGAGGTTAGAACAAGGAAGCTTATCGGTCAGGGAGTATACGATCAGCTTCACAAAGAAGGCTAGATTCTCAGAGCATTATGTCTCTACTGAGGAGAGACGGGTAGAGCATTTCATATGGGGATTGAAAGCATCCATCAGGAAGTTTGTCCTCACCATGAAACCAACTACTTTCCAAGAGGCTATGAATGCAGCCGAAGTTAGAGAAAAGGAAATGGTCCGCCAAGAATCCGAGCGGGGCCAGCTGAAAAGGAAATGGGAGGGTTCAAACAACGAAGCCCGAAGACAAAAGGCTGGGAACTCAGAAAGGAAGGTATGGCAAGGACAATCGGGAAAACCATGTCCTAAATGCAACCTTGTGCATAGAGGAGAATGCCTGGTTAAGCCCAGGGTCTGCTACCGGTGTGGGAAGGCTGGACACTTGTCCCAAGACTGCAGAATGGAACAAAGAGAGAGATTATGCTACATCTGCAAGTCACCCAATCATGTGCAAGCAAATTGTCTGCAAAGGACGAAGGATGTTACGGCCATTCAAGGAGGAAGAAGAGGTGGGAAAGGAGAGGAACGACGACCGGAAGTACCAAGACCAAAAGGGAGGGTGTTCCAAATGACTGCAGCCGAGGCTGAGGAAACCCCGGATGTGGTAACAGGTACCTTCCTGGTTAATTTTGTACATGCAAAAGTGTTGTTTGATTCTGGCGCGAATAAATCATTTGTATCCACTACTTTCTGCCACAACTTGAATAGAGTAGCTAAGCCTCTAGGTTCAGCATTAGAAGTAGAAACTACTGATGACAATAGGGTAGTGATTAAGGAAGAATATGATGACTTATAGAGGTAGATGGTAGTTCTATTCCATTCAAGCTGCTCCCTATGACACTAGGGAAGTTTGATATAATAATCGGGATGGACTGGTTAGCTGAAAACCAAGCCAGAATCATGTGTAATAAGAAGATAATTCAGATTAAGGTACCGGGTAGTGGGAGATTAATAATCTATGGAGATAGAAGGGATAGGAAGGCTAGCATTATCTCCCTACTCAAGGCCAGACAATGTATAAAGAAAGGATGCCAAAGCTATTTGGCATATGTGATCAACGCTAAGAAGGAGAAGAGTGCGATGGAAGATATTAAGGTGGTAAGAGACTTCCCATAAGTCTTCCTGGATGACCTGATTAGTCTTCCGCCAGAAAGACAGGTGGAGTTTCAGGTTGATCTGGTACCTGGAACTGCACCTATTGCCCGCGCACCTTACCGACTTGCACCATCAGAGATGAAAGAACTGATGATTCAGTTGCAAGATCTATTGGACAAGGGTTTCATACGCCCTAGTACATCACCTTGGGGAGCTCCAGTGCTGTTTGTCAAAAAGAAGGATGGTACAATGCGAATGTGCATTAACTATCGGGAGCTCAACAAGGTGAGTATCAAGAATAGATATCCACTTCCGAGAATTGATGACCTCTTTGATCAACTTCAGGGTGCAATTTACTTCTCCAAGATTGATCTACGGTCGGGGTATCACCAACTAAGGGTAAAGGATGAAGATGTATCCAAGACTGCCTTTAGGACGAGGTATGGACATTATGAATTCCTGGTGATGCCATTCAGAATGACTAATGCACCTGCAACGTTCATGGACTTGATGAACAGAGTCTGCAAACCATACTTGGATAAGTTTGTCATCGTTTTTATAGACGATGTTCTTGTATATTCACGTACCAAGGAGAAGCATGAGGAACACTTACGGGCTGTTTTAGATCTACTAAAACAGGAAAAACTATACGCGAAACTCTCCAAGTATGAGTTCTGGCTACGAGAGGTGCAATTCCTCGGTCATGTGGTGAACCAAGAGGGACTAAAGGTCGACCCAGCCAAGATAGAGGCAATACAGAGGTGGGATCCACCCCGGACCCCTTCTGAAATTCGAAGCTTCTTGGGGCTGGCCGATTATTATCGAAGGTTTATTCAAGACTTCTCAAAAATAGCTACCTCTTTGACAGCTCTTACTAAGAAAGAAGCTAAGTTCGAATGGGGGACAGCTCAAGATGAGGCCTTCAAACTCTTGAAGGAAAAATTGAGCTCTGCACCAGTCCTCAGTTTGCCAGCAGGAACTGAAGGTTTTGTGGTCTACAGTGATGCTTCTAAGCTGGGCCTAGGTTGTGTGTTGATGCAGCAAGGGAAGGTCATCGCGTACGCCTGTCGGCAGTTGAAAGAGCATGAGAGGAGGTATCCAACTCATGACCTGGAATTGGCAGCGGTGGTATTTGCACTAAAAATTTGGAGGCACTACCTCTATGGTGTAAAGTGCAAGATCTTTACTGATCACAAGAGTCTCAAGTACTTGTTTGATCAGAAAGATCTCAATATGAGACAATTAAGATGGCTGGAGTTGTAGAAATATTATGATTGTGAGATCTTATACCACCCCGTAAAGGCCAACGTGGTGTCTGATGTTCTAAGCCGCAAAGAAAGGAGTACTCCACTACGTGTTAAGGCTATAAGGATGGAGGTCACTACTAGCTGGATTGAAGACCTGAAGAAAATACAAGAGGAGGCCTTGGTAGAAGAAAACATAAGGAAGGAAAGGATGGTGGGGGCTAGTCCATTGCTGGAAAACAATGGTAATGGACTAAAATGTTGTAAGGGTAGAATTTGGGTTCCTCGTTTGGGAAATTTTTGTAGCCAAGTTTTGGACAAGGCCCATAAATCCCGTTACTCCATCCATCCTGGAAATAATAAGATGTACCGGGATTTACGAAAATCGTATTGGTGGCCAGGGTTGAAGAAGGATATAGCTCACTATGTTGAGAGATGTTTGACCTGTTTGCAAGTAAAGGTTGAACACCAGCGACCGTTTGGTAAACTTCAACCTTTGGAGATACTCATGTGGAAGTGGGACCACATCACCATGGATTTCGTGACTAAACTTCCCCGAACACCAAGAGGTTTTGATGCGATATGTGTAATAGTGGACAGACTCACCAAGCCTGCCTACTTTCTGCCTATTAGAGTGACTTACTCAATGGACATATTAGCCAAGTTGTACATAGATGAGATTGTAACCCGACATGGGGTTCCATTATCAATAGTCTCCGATAGAGACAGTCGATTTACATCTACATTCTGGCGAAGCTTCCAAAGAGAGTTGGGTTCTCAAATAAAGCTTAGTACAGCATACCACCCGCAGACAGATGGTCAGAGTGAAAGGACCATCCAAACGCTGGAAGACATGTTGCGGGCGTGTGCTATTGACTTTGCGGGGTCATGGGAAAGTCATCTTCCCTTAATAGAATTCTCCTATAACAACAGCTATCATGCGAGTATCCAAGTTGCACCATATGAAGCTTTGTATGGGAGGAAGTGTCGAACGCCCCTTTGCTGGAATGAAGTGGGCGAAAAGCAACTTTTGGGCCCAGAAATTATGCAGAAAACGGCTGACAAAATTCAGCAGATTCGGGAAAGGCTGAAAATAGCTCAAGATAGACAAAAGAGCTATGCCGACAAATGGCGAAAACCAATAGAATTTCAAGTTGGAGACAGAGTAATGTTGAAAGTCTCGCCTTGGAAGGGAATAATAAGATTTGGGAAACGAGAAAAGCTGAGCCCTCGTTATATTGGCCCTTATCGAATAACAGCACGTGTGGGTGAGGTTGCATATAAGCTGGAATTGCCTGAAGAGCTTCAAGGCATCCATAGCACATTTCATGTGTCAACTCTGAGAAAGTGTTAGGCAGACGAGAGCTCTAAGTTAGCTCTGGAAGATATAGAGGTAGATCAGACTCTGAGCTACATAGAAAGGCCAGAAGCTATCTTGGATAGAAAGGTGAAGAAGTTGAGGAATAAAGAAATCCCTCTGGTCAAAGTCCAATGGAAACATCATAAGGGATCAGAGGCAATGTGGGAGACAGAGAGTGAGATGAGAATAAAATACCCTCATTTATTTAGGTAAAACAAATTTCGAAGACGATATTTTGTTAAGGGGGAGAGTTTGTAATAACTTAAAATATTATTTGAGGTTTTTGAGAATCTTAATTTTTTTTAATTTTGGCCATTAGAACTATTTATGGCCTAGAATCGTAACCGCTATAAAAGAATAAATTGGGTTTTTAAAACGGTATTAATTGCCTTGTAACCGACCAATTAAGTGGTAATTAATTCATAAGGAGGTTACGAAGAGTATATATAGAGGTGATGAGCTAGAGATTGGTTCCTTACTAGCAAATAGAGGTATTCAAGAGCTAGAAGGCGAAAGCAGAGAATCAATACTCAAGAGTTGTGTGTGTGACGTTCATCAGACGAACGTTCGAAGCTATCAATCACTGTGAGTTTACGTGATTTTGTTTAAGGGTTGCATATCCGTTTCTGTTAAATTGCAAGCTTGCTGTATTTTACGAATATGTTTGCTGTGTGAACGTGCTTTCTGTGATAAAATGTTGTGTGGGAAACTTGGGGGGGACTGTACTAAGGATTTAATCTTGAAAACAAGCACGCTGTGTGAAGCTTGTTAAGCCGTAAGAGCGAACATGCTGTGTGAAGTTCACCAGGAAATGTTGTGTGATATAGTCCTTTCCCCCTCATGTTTTTGGTAGTTTATGAACTGTGTGTAAACCGTTTATTCACTGAGCCTTAGGCTCACCAAATTCGCGTTTTTTTTCAAAATAAAAAATGCAACCAGGTCACTGCACTTATGGGAATAGTAGCAAGAGCAAAGAGAGGGCGTAGCGCCAGGCTACGCGTGAAGAGGATAGACTTGAAATGAAGTCTAGTCGTGACTTGTCTTGACGAAGAGTAGTCAGTTGTGGGTTTAAGCAATTGATGTATGGTCAGAAGGAATTTTTAGACTTCCACTGTGATTTATGCTTAAACTGTTTTAATCCAGTATTTTATGTAAGTTTCCAATTTTTAAGGTTGAATTTTATTAATGATTTGAGGTTAAGATAAAGATCGGATTTTGGGTCTTTACATCACATACACACACACACACACATATATATATATATAGAGAGAGAGAGAGAAAGAGAAAAAAAACATTTGTTAGGAACCCAAAATTGATTAGAAATCAGAGAACCACCCACAGCGCGTCATGTGTCCCTCTTCATGATGAATATGGAAGGGTTATTCATCAAGATTAACACATTTATGATGAGTATGGATGTGTTATTTGTCATGAATCACACATTCTTGATGAATATGCTACGCGTTGCATTTTGTGGGTGTTCCAGGATTCCTAATCAATTTTAGGCTCCTAACCGGACCTATATATATGTGTATATTTGTATATATATGTAGAAGTTTAATCAAATGATAACTAATTAGTTTGTGATAACTGTGAGATCCAACGTGAGCTAATCATTTAAGATAATTAATATATTTCTTAAAATAAAATAGAAGGGTAAATTAGTAATTTGGGTTAATTATTCAATTTTCTATAATTAGTTTAATAATCCAATTTACTTTAATTAGATTAATTACTTTATTATATATATATATATATATATATATACACACACATACACACGGGCACACAGGTACCAAAATCCAGTGGCCTCCTCCAGCAAGTGATGACCTCCTCCGGTCATCTTGTCCGACCAAGACGCCGTTTCAAACGCCCTCATCGATCACCCTCCGACACCTTCCATCCGGGAGAACTCTTCACTCCGGTGGTCATCTCCATGCCAACCTTCTTCTCCAACCCAACCTCCATACTTGCAACACATACACACACACACATATATATATATATATCACACACACACACACACACACACACACACACACATATATATATATATATGATTGGATTCCAGTGAAAAAAAAAGTTAATGAGGAGAAGTGTAAGATGGATTATCTACCTTTGAATCAATCTTAATTGAAGATCAACACTAATGTGGTGCAATGAAACCAGATTAATTCCCGTGATAAGCGTACTTACGCTTCTCACCTTAACTCTTATTCTCTTACACTCCTTTGATATAATATACATATATAGGGAAATTATGATTAGAAGCGTAAGAAGAGATCTAAATCCTTAATTACTTTTAATCTCATGTCCGTTTTAGATGAGAATTGATCTGGTGCATCTCGGTGCACCTTATTTGTAAGACCCGAGTTTAAAAAAAAAACATTCTCGTTAACTTACCCAAATTGTACCGTACTTAAATAACGGTCGATAATTATTAAAGGATTAAAACCATCAAATTACTAAACTTATTATAATTATAATATATATGTAAAGTTAAAAAAAAAAGCGCCAACGTCGGCTTCTTCATCTTCATATTCACCATCTCATCTCTCTTTCTCATTTCTTTTCTTCTCTCTAAAATATTTCTCAAATCGTTAAAGCAATCAAAGTAACGATTATATATTCAGAATCCACTCTTCGAACCCTTCATAAAGGTATAAATTTCATTCACTTTTATTAGGGTGTTTACGTTAACATTTTAGATTGTTTTATAAATGATGTTATGTCTAAGTTTACGGATTGATATTGTTATAAGTATGATATATTTCATGTTTAGAATGCTAGAATTGGTTATATTGATGTAGAATTTAAAAGGGTAGATTATGGTTTCATATGGTTAGATTTGGTGTATATGTTTAACGGCACATCAATTGTTCGATATAATGCCGAAAAGGGTAAAATTGCATGATTAAGCTTAGGTTAACGACCATTGGACTTGTTTTACTGTTTAGTATGTTGAATATGTTTATAGCACGTAAATGTAGCGAATCATGAAAGTTGGATTATAAAAGTTAGTCGGGAATTGCGGAATCGGATTTTACCGACTATACAGGTCCGTACTTTGGCAGTGTATAACTTACAAACCGTAAGTCAGAATAAGCTCATATTTTGCAGTTAGAAATCCCTTATTGCATACTACAACTATCATGTAGGATAGAAAATCCAGTTATGAGTTTAAGTGGCTCGAAACAGTGTATTTTTGGGGCTGTTTGCAATGTATTTAGGATTGATCTGCTGTTTTGTAAAATTTGTATAAAATAGATGGATAATCGAAATGAGGAGATTCAAAAACCAGTAGTTTCATCGCGTATCATACTACATCTTTCATTTAGATAGTATTTTCTGTATTGATTTCTAAATGGGGTAAAAATGCTCACGAAAATGAGGGTCAAAAGCTGTTAAAGTCGAATGGAAATTATATAAAGCTAAGTGTTGCGTCGATTTCGTAATACATTTTCGGATGTCGTATTTGCAGTTTAAGTTGTTTATAAATATGTAGGACCTAAGTAGTTTATTAGTATAATTAGGATATGATCTTACGTTGTTTAAGTAATAACCAATTTGCGCATTCGTTAGGCACGCGAACAAGTCGAACTTTACCGTGAATCTCGTTTGATCGTGCTTTACTTCTCTATTCCGCTTAAGGTACGGATTTCACTTTCTTTGACTCTTGGGCAACTATTTGTTGTAGTTGACCCTTCATAACGGTGGTTCACCACTTTGTGATTGATCGCTTAAAAGTGGTCAACAAATATATATATATATATATATATATATATATATATACTCTTGAACCTTTATCGTAAACTCTTGAATCTTTATCGTGAACACTTTATTTTTAGTTCGTTGAATTATATGTTTGAATCTTTCAATTTTCTTAAATTGATTGTCATATTTTGAAGTAGTTTCGAGTTTTATGAAGTACTTTGAATGTTGACTTTTTATGAACGTCATCCGGGTAGTGACACGTGTTTAGTTTTTCTTGGTTTTCAGAACAACCTAATTAATGGGCACATTATTTGGGATGCCTTCTATGGCGGCTTTGTAATCATGGCGTCCTGCAGGTGAACTCGATCCACAGGGTTAGGCCCAATAGTGGCTTACGTGAACCCACCTTGTGGACTAGACCGATTTTATTGGCTCCAGGGCGGATGGATCGATCTTAGGACTTCCACCATGTGACCGTCGTTAAATTCACGGGGGACTCGGGGTGTGTGCCCGCACGCCGGCCCGATAGTTCGTGTGGTTTGGCCACCCCACGAACACTACAGAAATTGATGGATTGTGTTTAAATGATGTTTTGAAATGAGAACTGTGAAACGTCTTGATTTCTATGAATTCAGTTTAATTGATTTTTAAGTCTTCCGCTTTATTATCGATGTTACGTATTATTATTTCAAGTTTATATTACAATCTGTTCACTGAGCCCCGTGCTCAGCCGTGTTTTTGTTTTCTAACACGGCAGGTTCCAAGTGATACTGATAAGGGACGGGACTTGAGATCAAGCGTTTAACTTTTGGAGTTGGTAAACTCGTTTGTAGATGTATATATTCTAAGCTTATAAATAGTTGTTAGAATGTATATTTTGGATTGTAAAGTATGTTTTAGAAGTTAATCTACATTTGGAGTTGATTAGTAGCTCTGTAATGTTTGTATTTTTTGAACTAAGTCCCGTTAGTAACACAGCCCGTTCTGGACTACATGGACGGGGGATGTTACAAATGTGGTATCAGAACATAGGTTTTGACTTGTAGATAAAGTAAGCTTGACCTGTGAGAAATGGGTAGACATAAGAACGAATATGCTAGACTTTAATTCTATCTACCGTTTTTCTGATCCATAACTGTTTTGAATTCTGATTTTCATGTTGTTTTATTATAGAATGTCGAGACGTGGTCGCCCACGCAAATCCAGATCTCAACCTGAGGGTAACCCAAATCCTAACCCAAACCAATGGGGGTGGAAGTGAACCAAATATTGTTGATGTGGTCCGTCAGACCATGTCAAGTCTGATGCCTACATATCTACAACAAGTTATTCAGGCTATGCAACAAGCAGCGCATAATCTTCCTTCAAACCCAAATCTTGTTCCTACACCAAATACTGGAATTCCTATATCCAGTTCGGGTAACCAACGGAAGAAATATATATATGGCTTGAAAGGTTTAACAAACAAAAACCTCAGTCTTTCTCAATTCCCATTAAATGGACTTTGAACTCGAGGTATAAAGATCGTTTCTTGAATCATTCTTTCAATACCATTACTAAAGTGGTCGACGCAGCAAAGAATATTGATCGGTCACGACAACAATTGTTAACTTCACTTGTTGACAATAAGAAACACGGATCTGAATCTTTCTCCCAAAGCAACCCTCGTTTTGTAAAATCAAAGTCGAGCAGTGATACTTAAAAAGGCTCGAATCTATTCATGCCACGACTTCCAGTGTTGTCTAGCAGTGGGAGTTAAAATGTTTCTAGCCCTGTTATTAATTGTGATCGATGCAATCTTTGACGTCAACCGGGTCCATGTTTAAAGATGACTAGCTCTTGTTTCAATTGTCGAGAACAAGGTCACATTGCAAAAGATTGTCTCAAAGCTCGGATCCAAACTGACAAAGGGAAAGGTAAATAACCAAGTACTAGTGGACGAGTCTTTGCATTACCTGGCAGCAAATCTCAAGCGGGTATGATTTCGGGTCATGTTAAATTAATTGATTTATCTGTTTATGTTTTGTTTGATACTGGTGCGACACACTCAATTGTTTCTGAACAATTAGAATCTCGATTAAAACTGTATGAGCAAACCACCGAATTTCCAGTGGTAATATCTACTCCAATGGGTGGTTCAATTTGTGTGCTAACTTGTTTTTCCAACTGTCCATTGCTTATTGGGGACTGCATACGAGAGCTCACTCTGCTTCCAATGCATATGTCCTACTTCAATTTAATATTGGGTATGGACTGGTTGTCACGCCATCGGGCAACAATAGACTGTAATGCCAAACAAATTATATTTGGGGATATAGACAACCTGAAGGCAATCTTCCAAGGAGGTACTCCAAAAGAAGATGTTAGTGCAGTAGTCTCTATTACTGTGAAGCAATATACCTGGCAAACAAATGAAAGTTTTCTTGCTGCTCTACAAGATCCCGAACAGGTATTTCCTACTTCTGCATCAATACTTGTTGTTTCTGAATATCTTGATGTATTCCCTGATGATTTACCGAGTATACCACCGGTACGGGAAGTTGAATTTACCATCGATCTAGTCCCGAGAGCTTCTCCTATATCCAAGGCTCCCTACCGAATGGCTCCAACTGAAATGAAAGAGCTTAAAACTCAACTCAATGATTTATTGAAGAAAGGTTTATTCGGCCCAGTGTTTCACCCTGGGGAGCTCCAGTTCTTTTCATTAAAAAGAAAGACGGTATGATGCGTCTTTGTGTCGATTATCGGGAACTTAATAAAGTAACGATCTGTAACAAGTATCCATTGCCGAGAATCGATGATCTRTTCGATCAATTACAAGGGGCACGATATTTTTCCAAAATTGATCTTTGGTCCGGGTACCATTAACTTCGTATCCGAGATTCTGATATTCCAAAAACCGCATTTAGAACTCGCTATGGGCACTACGAATTCTTAGTAATGCCTTTCGGGCTAACTAATGCTCCAGCGGTCTTTATGGATCTTATGAATCGAGTTTTCAAAGATTATCTTGATGAATTTATTATCGTGTTTATTGACGACATCTTGATTTACTCGAAGTCAAAAAGCAACATGATCAACATCTTCAAATTGTTTTGGAGACTCTTCGAACAAAAAGTTTGTACGCAAAACTTTCCAAATGTGAATTTTAGCTCGATCAAGTGTCTTTTCTCGGACACGTAATCTCTGCCCAAGGTGTCAAAGTTGATCCAGCGAAAATTGAAACCTTCACTAATTGGTCACGACCTACGAACGTATCTGAAGTTCGTGATTTTCTGAGTCTGGCTGGTTATTATAGATGATTCGTTGAAGGTTTCTCTAAAATATCTCTGCCGTTGACTCTATTACTCCGAAAAGGAGTCAAATTCAATTGGGGTTCCGAACAAGAATCTAGTTTTGAGGAATTGAAGCATCGATTGGTTACCGCACCTATTCTTGTATTGCCGTCTGGCACTGGTGGGTTTCAAGTTTATAGTGATGCTTCAAAGAAAGGTCTCGGTTGTGTTCTTATGCAACACGGAAAAGTGATCGCATATGCTTCTCGTCAATTAAAGCCTTATGAGGTCAATTATCTGACTCATGATCTTGAATTGGCTGTAGTGATCTTTGCACTCAAGATCTGGCGTCACTATTTGTACGGTGAGACCTGTGAAGTTTCACTGACCATAAAAGCCTCAAATATATCTTTACTCAAAAAGAGTTAAATATGCATCAACGAAGGTGGCTCAAACTTCTGAAAGATTACGATGTTCGAATACAGTATCATCCGGGCAAAGCTAATGTAGTCGCCGACACTTTAAGCCGTAAAGTTGTGGAACAAGTTTCTTTTTTAATTGTTTCTACAGAGTTGGCTTTGGAAATCGAACAGTTTGGGCTATAAATCTATCTGAGTTCACAAACGGAAATTCTATCGAATCTAATGGTAGAACCGACTCTAATCTCTCGGATCAAAGAAGCCCAGCAAAATGATAGTGAATTATGGGTAAATTTCCAGCAGGAACAAGAGAATTCTAGTTCAGAGTTCAGAATTGATGATGATCACGGGTTGTGGTTTCGGGATCGTCTTTGTGTTCCGAATAACTCGAAGCTTAGAGATCTAATTCTAACTGAAGATCATAACTCTATGTTTTCAATTCATCCTGGCACAACAAAAATGTATCGTGATATGAGGAACCATTTCTGGTGGATTGGAATGAAGCGAGATATCGCCGACTTTGTAGCTCGTTGTCTCACTTGTCAACAAGTTAAATTTGAACATCAACGTCTGGGTGGTGTTCTTCAATCGTTGAACATTCCAGTATGGAAATGGGAGCATATAACTATGGATTTCGTAGTCGGATTACCCCGTACGATCTTAAAACACAATGCAATCTGAGTAGTGGTAGACCGACTCACAAAATCGACTCATTTTCTTCCTGTCCGACAAACTTGGTCAATTGATAAGTTGACCGAAGTTTTCCAACGTGAGATTGTGCGTCTTCATGGCACACCTGTATCGATTACCTCCGATCGAGACCCACGTTTTACATCTCGATTTTGGGAAGGCTTACATAAAGCTTGGGGCACATGTTTGAATTTTAGTACATCCTTTCATCCGCAAACTGATGGGCAATCTGAACGTACAATTCAAACATTGGAGGATATGCTCCGAGCATGTGCGTTGGAATGGCATGGAAGTTGGGACAACTACTTGTACCTAATTGAGTTCTCCTATAATAATAGCTGGCAGTCGAGTATCGGCATGGCCCCGTATAAAACACTTTATGGCCGAAAATGTCAAACACCGACTTATTGGAATGAAGTTGGAGAACGTATTTTAGAAGACCCAGAATTAGTACAAGTTACTACCGAGAAGGTCGAAATTGCACGTCAAATGATGAAAGAGGCTCAGGCTCGTCAAAAGAGCTACGCCGACAAGCGACGACGACCTGTCGAGTTCCAATCGGGTGATAAAGTCTTCTTAAAAGTTTCCCCGACTCGTGGTATTAGACGTTTCGGTCTCAAAGGGAAGCTCTGCCCGAGATATATTGGTCCTTTTGAAATTCTGGAAAAGGTTGGAGCCGTGGCCTACAGGTTAGCTCTACCGCCACAATTGTCCCACGTACATCATGTGTTCCATGTCTCTTCGTTGCGAGGATACAACTATCATCCCCTACACGTCATTGAATATCCTTTGGAGCATATAGAGTCTGATATATCTTATCATGAGAAGCCTGAGGCAATTAGTGATCGCGATGAGAGAGGTACACGAAAGAGAGTGATCCCTTTTGTAAAAATTCTTTGGAAGAATCACTCGGAACGTGAGGCGACGTGAGAAACTGAAGAACATATGTGGCGAGAGTACCCAGAATTCTTAAACTGATGTAAGTTCCCTATCTCTAAATTCGATTTCGGGGACGAAATCTCTTTTTAAGGGGGGGGAGAATTGTAAGACCCGAGTTTTAAAAAAAAAATTCTCGTTAACTTACCCAAATTGTACCGTACTTAAATAACGGTCGGTAATTATTGAAGGGTTAAAACCATCAAATTACTAAACTTATTATAATTATAATATATATATATATATATAT
>NC_037539.1:34379825-34388977 GCF_001531365.2 Cynara cardunculus var. scolymus
TAAAGTCCATTTTGTCCAGACATCTAATCCGGTCAACTCACCAAAAACTCTTTGAACGGTTTAACACTTAGAACAATATTCATATTTGAGCGGATATCAAATCCGGTCAACAATCCGTTCAAGACTCGCCCGGTTTAAGACTAAACCGCTCACCACTCTTACCCGGTTTACCACTCGTCATCAAACCGCTCAACTAATCCGATCACTAAACTTTTCAAGGCATGTCCGGCTTAAGACAATCCGATCACTAAACCTTTCAAGGCATGTCCGGTTTAAGACAATCTGGTCACTAAACCGCCTAAGGCTTGTCCGGTTATACCCTTATCCGATCAAGCTATGTCCGGTTTGAATGCTTATCCGGTCAAGCTTCATCCGGATAAACACTTAGACAAAAATCATCAAAATTTCTTTTCAATAAGAACAATACAAAATATGAATTCAAAACCAGTAGAAAGCTTTTATGTAAAAAGTTTTAGAACCACTCACCTTTAAAACTTTTGACACCAAAAACACTAGAATCAATCCTTCTTGAAGCTTAATACTTGAAAATCAGCTTGCAATCACCTTCTTTTAACAAACCGGGCAACACTCTTTATAACTCTCTCTCAATTCCTCTAAAAATGGCAAGAAGAAACAAATGAAGGGGTAGCCCCCCTTTTTATACTTACCAAATGGGGAAAGGTCGGCTACCGCCTTCTCCCTCATTTGCCACCTCATGCATGCACGTATGCATACACACACACTCCTTGCACATTCATGCATACATACATATAATATATATATATATATATATATATATATCCATATTCTCCATATTCAAATAATGCATAAATGCACATACCCACACGTAGCAAATTATCATGCTATCACGAAAATTATTTAATCAGATAATCATGTATTAAATACCTTGGGTAATAACCAGGATCTGGTTATCACAGAACCTGATGTTTATCAAAATTGAAACATGTGACCCAACCATTACTTTTTAGAGCCAAGCCGTAATTTCATGAAACCACGAAATTTTTTTTGTAATTTCCTAGAATATAGAATGAAATATAATATAATTATAAGTTTTTATTTTTTTCACGACACGTGTCACACAGTAAYACTGTTAAAGAGTACGTAAACTTATAGAGTTATACACAAAGAATATGTATTTGTTGGAAATGTTGATTGGATAATTAAAAACCTGAACCATATCATGTCGATTTTTTAATTATTATTTTAGTAGAATAATTAAAATGTGTTAAAAATGTAATTATGACAATTCTAATATATATAAACACTGAAATGTTTGTAAATATGAGAACCTGATGTATGCTATAGCATGATTTTTGAYAATTAGTTCTTATAGTATTGGGTACTGAGTTGTTTCATTTGGTATCAGAGCTTGGTTTAAGAGATCTAGATATTTTTCTTGTTACTTAGACTTAAACTAGATGCGTTAATTATGTTATAACAGGTTCCACTAGGATTTTCAACTTTGGAAAATGTGTATAGTTTAAAGTAATGGCAGGTATGGTAGATTTAGATTACGTGTGGCCATTGTAATCCTGACTTACAGGTGTCTGTTTGAACGTGAACATATCATATACTTAAATATGTGATTAATTATATACATGTTTATTATGGCAGTTAAGGAGTTACACGTATTAAGTAAGATGACAGATAATCCTATACRCCCAGGGAGGAATGTGCATGTGAATCTTGAAAAAGACAGTCCTGGATTAGAAAATACCCCTGAGAGAACTTCTGTGGGCCWCAAAAGAGGTCGGCGAAGAGGAATATTGAACACTTGAATTAATCCAGAAATTGCTACAACAATAGAAACAAGAAGTCGAGGTCGGGGTCGAGGAAGAGGAAGAGATATTCAAAAAGAAGTTCATACGAAACGGGAAATGTCAATATAAGAAAGCTCAATGTCAGATCGTGGTCGGCGCAGAGCAAGGGGAAGGGGTCGTACTCCCAACCCTGGGTTTATTACTCAGGAAATGTTTGTAGCTRAGCTGAAAAAATTCCAAGATAACTTGTTAACTCTGCTAGGACATTTCACTTAGTATAATCCAGAAGGGATGGTAAACCCGAATCTACACAAAGAAGCCGGGGCAAGTACATCGGTACAACTACATCTGCACCACCTACTTCATCCTCGRTAGAAAAGTGAGGTGATATTAACATGTTTCTTGCATGAAAGCCTCCTAAATTTTCTAGAGAGTGTGATCCTGTTAAGGCCATGTGTTGGCTTAAAGAGATTGAATTAAGTTTAAAGACTAGTAAAAGAACGAAATAGGATAAAGTAATGTTTAATGTATAAAGATTGTAGCAAGTGCACTGTGGGAAATCATGATGAATTTAGATCCAAACATTTTGGATACGATGTCGTGGGAAGAATTTGATGCCAAATTTAAAGTTCAATATTGTCCTGAAGCTGTGGTATGAAAGCTAGAGAACGATTTTCTTTGATTAGAGGAGGGCAGCTTGATAGTTCGTCAGTACACTGAAATATTCATGGAACAGTCTCGGCCTATGTTGCTACTGAAAGCAGCAAGGTGAGAAAATATATTTGGGGTTTGGAGTCTAATCTCAGAAAGTATGTAATTTCCAGAAACCCGGTTACATTTCAAGCGACAGTTGATGCTGCAGAGATTCTGGAACAAGATATCAATCARCAACTACAAAAGAAGGTTGGGGAGAAGAGGAAAGGGGATGCAATAGTAGCTGATTTCCATAGACCTAAATTTGTTGGAATCCATAATCGTCCAACACCAAGGTATACTGATAGAGCATGTGCTCGGTGTTATAGAATACAATAGGGAGAGTGTAATAATGACCCACATAAGTGTTTCAAATGTCAAGAATCTGGACATTTAGCTAAAAAAATTTGAATAGTACAAAGATATTTTACGTGTAACTTTTCCCAACATATTAATGTTAACTATCCCCAAGCAAATGGATGGGGATTTGGTTATACTAGGGGTAATCCATTCAATCGGGGGCCAATGATTAATTGCAATTTTCCTGGCGGTCATGGAGAAGAAAGATGTGGAGAGGCAGTGGCAAGGGGACAAGCCTTTTAGATTACGAGAGGCGAAGCTAAAGAAAACCCCAAAGTGGTGACATGTACATTCTTTGTTAATTCAGTATGTGCCAAAGTCTTATTTGATTCCRGTGCAAATCGTTCTTTTGTGTCGCCTTCATTTGTTGGATGCACATRTTAAAAGTCTAACGTACTAGATAATTTTTTAAGGTAGAAACAACAAATGATATTGAAGTATTGATTAAGGAWGTTTTTGATGATTGTTCTATATCAATAGAGGGGTGTGAGGTACCYATTCAACTTTTTCCTATGTCGTTAAGGGAATTTGATATTATTGTGGGTACAGATTGGTTGGCTAAAAACCAATCCAATATAATCTATAATAAGAAAATGATTCATATAGATTTACCGGGGAAGAGACARGTTATAATCTATGGCGATAGACGAGATCGTTATTCCAGCCTTATTTCCGTCTTAAAGGCTCAGAAGTATGTACATAAATAGTGTGAAAATTTTCTCGCTTATGTTATTGATATAAAGAAAGAAAAGAATAAGATGGAGAATATTCCTGTTGTAAGTGAATTTCYAAAAGTGTTTTCGGAAGATTTATCAAGTTTACCTCTTGATCGATCSATAGAATTTCAGATCGAGTTGTCACTTGGAGCTGCGCCAGCTGCTCGTGCACCGTATAGRTTAGCTCCATCTGAATTGAAGGAGTTAATGTCATAGCTGAAAGAATTGCTCGATAAAGGCTTTATCCGACCAAATACATCTCCTTGGGGTGCAACGATACTGTTTGTAAAGAAGAAAGACGGATCGATGAGAATGTGTATCAATTACCTTGAGTTAAATAAGTTGACAATCAAGAACAAGTATCCACTCCCAAGAATTGATGATTTATTTGAGCAATTGATTGGGTGAAGTTAGTTCTCAAAGATTGACTTGCGATTCGGTTATCATAAGCTAAAGATACGAGAAGAAGATTTTTCGAAGACAACATTCTGTACGCGCTATGGCCACTACGGGTTCCTGGTGATGCCGTTTGGACTTACAAACGCACCAGCGAAATTCATGGACATGATGAATAGGGTGTGTCGTCCATATCTCGGTAAGTTTGTTATTGTCTTTACTGATTGTATACTAATATACTATCGATCTGAGGAAGAGCACACGAATCATTTGTGACTGATTCTAGAACTTTTCAAAAGAGAAAATTTTTACGCAAAGATGTTAAAATGTGAGTTCTGGTTACGAGAAGTCCAATTTCTGGGTCATGTCATTTCTGATGTGGGTATGAAAGTGGATGCACTCAAAATTGAAGCGTCGAGAAGTGGGAAGCAACGGAAACATCAACAAAAATAAGGAGTTTTCTTGTGTTGGCAGGTTATTATTGAAAGTTTATACAAGATTTTTCTCATATTGCTACATTGTTAACTGGACTAACGGAAAAGAATGTGAAATTTGAATGGAAAGAGGTACAAGTTGAAGCTTTCCAAACGTTGAAAGATAAGCTGTGTAGCGCGCCAATTCTATCCTTACCTGATGGTACGAAAGATTTTGTAGTTTATAGTGATGCCTCGAGACTGGTTTGGGTTGTGTGTTGATGCAACGTGGAAAGGTTATCGCTTACGCTTCAAGGAAGTTAAAGGATCATGAAAAACAATATCATACCCATGACATGGAGCTGGCGGCCGTAGTCTTTGCTTTGAGAATTTGTAGACATGACTTATATGGGACTAAGTGACAAATTTTTACTGATCATAAAAGTTTGCAGCATTTGTTCCATCAGAGAGATTTGAATATGCACCAAAGACAATGGTTGTAACTGGTTAATGATTATGATTGTGAGATCTTGTATCATCTAGGCAAGACTAATGTGGTAGCTGACGCGTTAAGCCATAAAGAAAAGAGTGGTACGATTAAAGCTTTAGCATTAAAAACTGAGTTATTGTCGAGCATTCATGAAGAATTGCAAAGATCTCAAGGTGAAGCAATGAAATAAGACAATATTAAGCAAGAGCGACTTGGTGGGTTGTTGACCGAGTTAGTAAAAGACAGTTAAGAATTGTTGTGTTTCCAGAACAGAGTCTGGGTACCGTATTATTGTAATCTCAGAGAAATAATTATGAGTAAAGCTCACAAATCTCGTTTTCACCCGGGTATGAATAAAATGTATTGAGATATGAAACAATTCTACTGGTGGCCGGGGATGAAGAAGGATATAGCGTGTCATGTTGATCAGTGTGTGACTTGCATGCAAGTGAAGATAGAGCATCAACGACCCTGCGGTAAATTTCAGTCGTTATAAATTCCGATTTGGAAATGGGATCACATCACTATGGATTTTATAACAAAACTACCTARAACATCAAAAGATTTTGATGCTATATGGGTTGTCCTGGATCAATTATCTAAGCCTGCTCATTTCTTACCCGTATTCTATGGACCGACTAGCGAATTGTTTATTGATGAAGTTGTAACACGTCACGATGTCYTGTTGTCAATTATTTCTTATAGAGATAGTCGGTCCATGTCTAGTTTTCGGAAGAGTTTCCAAAGAGAAATGGGCTCGCAAATAAGGTTGAGTACAACTTATCATCCACACACCAATGGACAAAGTGAATGAATGATCCAAACACTCAAATACATGCTTCGGGCATGTGTTATTGACTTTGGAGGATCGTGGGATAACCATTTACCTTTAGTTGAGTTMTTCTACAATAACATTTATCACTCGAGTATTCAGGCGACACCTTTTGAAGTATTGTAAGGGCGAAGATGTCGAACACCGTTGTGTTGGAATGAAGTAGGCGAGAAACAGTTGGTTGGACCTAATATAATTCAGTTGATGGCGGATAAAATTAACCAGATTTGTGAACGAATGAATGTAGCCCAGGATCGACAGAAAAGTTACGTTGATAAACATCGTAAGCCGATTGAGTTTCAAATTGGTGATAAAGTTATGTTGAAAGTATCACCCTGGAAAGGAGTTATTCATTTTGGAAATAAAGGTAAGTTGATCCCAAGGTATATTGGACTCCTATCCTTAAACGGGTTGGAGAAGTGATGTACAAACTAGAGCTTCCTATGGAGTTAAGTGGTATTGATAACACTTTTCATGTATCATATCTAAGGAAGTGTCTAGCAAATCTAGAAGTAGTTGGGCCACTACAAGAAATCAAAATTGATGAAAAGTTGTGCTTTGAAGAGACCCCTAAAGCCATTATAGATTTCAAAGTAAAAGCATTAAGAAATAAAGAGATTAAATTAGTAAAAGTTTAGTAACGTTATCATAAGGGGCTAGAAGCCACTTGTGAACCCGAATCTGAGATGAGATTAACAGATTTCGAATTTTTATATTAATGGAAAGTTGAAGGGTAAAATATTTTAAGTTGCTGAAAGTTAAGGGACTTGATATGTGTTGAGAATTTAACATATAAAGCGCTCTTTTTACGTCTTTTTAATTATAATAATTTCTTTTCATTCCCACTTTGAGTCCTTTTCATTAATTTCTTTATACTTTTGTTATTATGAAGCTAAATATTGTGGTTGGCTTGTTGGTATGTGTGAATGAAGCTAATTGAGAGTTTTTGTGAAAACAGCAAATGCTGCAGCATTGGTGCAGCGTCGACCTGATTCATGCAAGGCTCTTTGGAGGGCTTAATGGATAAGACGTTGACTTTTTGAAGGTGGAGGACAGCTGTAAAAGCTGGATTTTTAGTGGAAAAATCTGTTGTTAGACTTTGGTTAAGACTATGTACTTTCTAGTTACACTTTTGTTAGATTGTAACTTGTTTTTAGAAACCTTAGCCTACAAGTTCTTTATTTTGTCTTCTAGTTCCCCTTTTTGAGTATAAATAGAGGGCTTGGGATGCCTTCTAATCCATCCTTCCATTCCTCCATCCCATTAATCCTCTATTTCCATCTTTTCTTCCATTGTCTTGCTTTTGTAAACCCTCTCCAAGGGTGTTTTTAATTAAGTGCTTTAAGTTCTTCATCTTTTTCTTTATTTACTTTCTCGTCTTTTATTTTMCGTCATTTATTTTCTCGTCTTTTATTTTATCGCTATTTACATTCCATCATTTATTTTCGCAATTTACATTCTCGTCATTTACATTCCTGTCATTTATTTTATCGTCATTTACATTTCCGTCATTTATTTTATCGTTATTTACTTTACGCAATTTACGCTTATGTCTTTATTTTCCGTTATTTATTTTTTTACTTTCCGTTATGAGTAGCTAAGCTTTTATAGCTTGGGTGTAAGACGTAAATGTGAGATTTTCAAACCAAACGAAAGTAGCTAAGTGTTTTCGAAAACGACGTTCCATTGTTTCATTCAAGTTTTTATAAAACCAAGCATACTTCTTGACGGGTTGATCACTTGAAAGTGTTAAAGTGCGATGGACTTAGAGATAAGCCATCATTAAGCACATCAACTTGGATGACATAAGAGGTAGACTTGAGAAAGTTGCCGACAAGGAGACTTGTCATTTATGTTTTTCAAAACGTAACTCCCGACGGGTTGGTCACTTGTCAAAAGTGTCAAAGTGTGATAGATTCAGAGATGAACTATCAAGAACACGCCAACTCGAATGATATGGGAATCGACTCGAGAGAGTGATTTTTCACAAAGAGATTTGTTTATCCATATATTTTGAAAACACCATTGTGTCACTATCCCTGGTCCGGACACCACATATAGATATGGGTGGAAAGCTATAAGATAGTGAAATGGTGAAGTCCGAGAGGAATGCCTTCAAAATAGATGATGAAACTTAGTTTCAAAACACTGCTTGCTGTAGCATTGCTAYAGCATTGGCTGCTGGAATTTGTGTTTGGGTCTCASCTTAAGTCTTACACCCTTGCTTCTTTTATATATTCTGTATTCTGTTTTGGATCACCTTAAAATCAAAGAAAGGTCTTCAAAATCGCCATCTGAAATCATCTCTTTCATTGGACTCTAATCTAACTTTGGCTACAATCCCTRTGGACGATAATCCGGTACTTGTACCACTTATTACTTGGAAAGACGACGTTGGGCCGTACTGTACACTTGCTTTTCGGCCCAATTTCATTAAGTCTAAAGGTGTGAGATATCATGGACCAAGTTTTTGGCGCCGCTGCCGGGGATTGGCAAGCTAAAAGTTTTATTTTGAATAAATTAAAAGATTTGATTTTTCTAGTACCATCGGAATCGTTTTTAAAGTGGTATATGCCACGGTCACAACGCGGAGAATTTTTCGAATTTGATCCCGATATTGAGAGAACGTTTTGTTAGGACTGAAATTCAGTTTTAATTGTATTCGTCTTGAAAGTTAAATATAGTCTATAATTGTAAAAGTCAGCGTGTTTGACTTTTATTAGATAGGAGTTTGACTTTGACTATGTTTAGTAAGTTTGACCACATAAATATGGTTAGTCATTGTACTTGAAAGAGGAGAGCTCATTTGTAAGATTTGATACGCAAATGAGAGTTTGGCTATACTTTGAATGCATTGACTTTCTCTCTCAATGTTCATATGTGTGTTCTTGAATGATATATCAGATCTGCCATGATTGTGAAGTTTATTGAAGATTGATCACTGAAATATAGGGACAAACACGTTTCACCATCGGAGGAGGGTTCAAAGAGCATTTTTTGCTCCACTCCCTCCAAATATGGTGTTACCTCCCCCAAATATTCCGGAAATACCACATTTGGAAAACCAACCGCCGGGTTTTGAACAAATTCCATAATGCCCGAACTTTCAACAAGGACATCTACATAATGGTAATGATAATAATTTGGACACAGAATCGGAACCTAATGAGCACCAAAGAGCACAAACTATGAACATTATTAATTTGGCAAATTCCAAAAATGGGAGAACATGGATTATGCTATTCCGGATTTTGAGCAATTAAATTCCGGGATAGTTAGACCACATGTGACCGCTCTCCATTTTGAACTAAAATCGATAATGTTTCACGTGTTGCAAACAAATGGCCAATTTGCCGGATTACCTTCGGAGGACCCTCATTCGCATTTAAAATCTTTTATGGAAATCACTGATGCTTTCTTGATCCCGGGAGTGTCAAATGACGCTCTAAGGCTCACTTTGTTTCCATTTTC
>NC_037539.1:34390542-34394483 GCF_001531365.2 Cynara cardunculus var. scolymus
CTATAATTGTAAAAGTCAGCGTGTTTGACTTTTATTAGATAGAAGTTTGACTTTGACTATGTTTAGTAGGTTTGACCATATAAATATGGTTAGTCTTTGTAATTGAAAGAGGAAAGCTCATTTGTAAGATTTGATACGTAAATGAGAGTTTGACTATACTTTGAATGCATTGACTTTCTCTCTCAATGTTCATATGTGTGTTCTTGAATGATATATCAGATCTGCCATGATTGTGAAGTTTATTGAAGATTGATCACTGAAATATAGGGACAAACACGTTTCACCATCGGAGGAGGGTTCAAAGAGCATTTTTTGCTCCACTCCCTCCAAATATGGTGTTACCTCCCCCAAATATTCCGGAAATACCACATTTGGAAAACCAACCGCCGGGTTTTGAACAAATTCCATAATGCCCGAACTTTCAACAAGGACATCTACATAATGGTAATGATAATAATTTGGACACAGAATCGGAACCTAATGAGCACCAAAGAGCACAAACTATGAACATTATTAATTTGGCAAATTCCAAAAATGGGAGAACATGGATTATGCTATTCCGGATTTTGAGCAATTAAATTCCGGGATAGTTAGACCACATGTGACCGCTCTCCATTTTGAACTAAAATCGATAATGTTTCACGTGTTGCAAACAAATGGCCAATTTGCCGGATTACCTTCGGAGGACCCTCATTCGCATTTAAAATCTTTTATGGAAATCACTGATGCTTTCTTGATCCCGGGAGTGTCAAATGACGCTCTAAGGCTCACTTTGTTTCCATTTTCCTTGAGGGATCGAGCAAAAGCATGGTTTAACTCATTAGCTCCGGGTTCTTGCCATCATGGAGTAACATGGCGGAAATTTTTTTGCGAAAATATTTCCCACCGACAAGGAACGCTAAGTCCAGAAATGAGATTTTTCTTTTCAAACAAATGGACGATGAGGCTGTTCCTGACTCGTGGGAAAGGTTCAAAGAGCTGTTGAGGAAATGCCCACACCATGGCATTCCGTACTGTATTCAACTCAAGACGTTTTACAATGGGTTAAATCCCATGGCAAAACAAATGTTCGATGCGACTGCGGGTGGAGCCTTTACAGCTATGACCTATAATGAAGGATATGAAATCCTAGAAAAGATTTCGGCAAACAATGGACATTGGACCGACCCACGCGCTCAGTCACATAAAAAGACTGCGGGGATACATGATGTAGATGCATATACTACATTAACAGCCCATCTTACCTCCATGACCAACATGTTGAAAAACTTAACTTCTGGTCAGGGAGGACAGCAAGCTGCTAATACACCAGTCCAAACAGTCCTATCTGTGCAATGCGTGTGCTGTGGYGGGGAACACTCGTATGAACACTGTCCTCACAATGCTGAATCAGTAAACTATGTTCATAACCGAGTTAATCCCTATTCCACTACCTATAATGCTAGCTGGAAACAACATCTGAACTTTTCTTGGAACAGTCCCAGTTTAAACCCACCAGTCCATAAACAACAAGGAACTTCTAATTTTCAACCGCAACATCATGGAAACAGTTCTAACTCTCAGAATCATCAACAAGGTTTTCAAAATTCACAACCACCTTTTCAGAATAAACCTCCTCCACAGTCAGAATCATCTTCTTTGGAAGCAATGATTAAAGGACTCTTTGCACATGTACAAGCACAAAACCAAGCTTTAATAAATCAACAAAGTGCGGCCATTAGGAATTTAGAGACTCAAGTCAGTCAACTTGCGCTTAACCAGAACAATCGAGCCCTTGGTACCTTGCCCAGTAATACAGAGGTCCCTAGAGACCTAGGTAAGGAACATGTGAAAGTAGTGACCCTTAAGAGTGGGAAGGAGTTGAAAGAACAAGTGCCCAAAGATAGTGCACCAATTTTGACAGAAGTTGATGCTACAACATTGGTTCCTTCCAAAGAAAGACCGGTCCTACCCTTAAAGAAACAGGCATTAGAGACCACCACTTCTGTCCCCCCTAGATCAGACTTTCCATTACACTTTCCTGAGGATGCTCTAAAAAATTCAAAAGAAACTGAGGTATTAGAGACCCCTAAGCTTGATGCTAACATTTCATCTGAACCTCAAAAGGGCACCACAAAGACCCAAGGCACTCAAGACCCGTCTTGCTCAACTCATCCAAGTAAGAGTGTGATAAAGCCAGTCCCTCATTATGTTCCCTACCCCAAAGGTTGAGGAATCAAAAGGAGGAACTGCACTTTAAGAAATTCTTGGATGTGTTTAAAGAATTGCACATCAACATCCTGCTTGTTGAGGCAATTGAGCAAATGCCTAGTTATGCCAAGTTTCTGAAAGACATCCTAAGCAAGAAAAAGAAGTTGACTGAATATGAGACAGTAGCCCTAACCGAAGGATGTAGTGCACTTTTGACCAATAGCATACCCCCTAAGTTGAAAGATCCAGTGAGTTTTACCATTCCTTGTTCAATAGGAGGGAAGAAGATAGGGAAAGCCCTATGTGACTTAGGAGCTAGTATCAACCTCATGCCTTTGTCTGTTTTCAACACCTTAGGCATAGGAGAAGCTACACCGACCACAGTCACACTCCAATTGGCCAATAAGTCCATAGCATATCCTAAGAGGAAAATTGAAGATGTTTTGGTCCAAGTTGACAAGTTCATATTTCCGGTGGACTTTATCATTCTAGATTTTGAGGCAGATAAGGATATGCCTATTATCTTAGGAAGACCATTTCTAGCCACCGGAAGAACTTTGATAGACGTCCGAGAAGGAGAATTGACGATGAGACTCCAAGACCAGAATGTCACTTTTAATGTCTTCAACTCTTTAAAGTACCCTGATTACTTGGAAGAGTGTTCAAGAATTTCTGAGATAGAGGATATGTGTTTGGAAGAGGGAATTCACAAGAACCTTAAGTTGGAAGGAGAATATGATGAGGAAATAGAAGAGGAAAGTGTTGAGAAGGAATTAGGAACTGATGTTGTCCCAGTGGATGCTGCAGCATTTGAGCTGCTAGAAAATAATGAGCAAAAAGACTTCACCCCGTCCATAGAATCACCACCTGATTTGGAGTTGAAACAACTCCCATCCCATCTAAAATATGCTTTTCTAGGAGAAGAAGGCAAATTGTCTGTCATTATCTCGTCTACCCTAGAATTGCATCAAGAAAAGAAACTTGTGGATATGTTGAAATTGCATAAGAAAGCCTTAGGATGGACCATTGCTGACCTTAAAGGGATTAGTCCCTCCATTTGTCAACACAAGATCATCCTAGAAGATAGAAATTTCACTTCCATAGAACCCCAACGAAGGCTAAACCCTGTCATGAAAGAGGTAGTCAAAAAGGAGATTTTAAAATGGTTAGATACCGGAATCATTTTCCCGATTGCCAGTAGATCTTGGGTTAGTCCGGTCCAATGTGTTCCAAAAAAAGGAGGGTTCACAGTCATCACAAATGACAAAAATGAACTTATCCTTACGAGACTTGTCTTCGGTTGGAGAATATGCATGAACTATAGGAGACTAAACAAGGCTACCCAAAAAGACCATTTCCCACTACCTTTCATTGACCAAATGTTGGATAGGCTAGCCGAAAAGGAGTTCTATTGTTTCTTGGATGGTTATTCAGGGTACAATCAAATAGCCATTTCTCCGGAAAACCAAGAGAAAACCACCTTTACTTGTCCCCATGGCACCTTTGCTTTCAGAAGAATTCCATTTGGACTTTGTAATGCTCCAACCACCTTTCAAAGGTGTATGATGTCCATCTTTTCTGATATGCTTGAAAAATCCATTGAAATATTTATGGATGATTTTTCTGTGTAGGGTTCATCATTTGACAATTGTTTAAATAATTTGAAAAAGAGCTTGGAAAGGTGTGAGGAAACAGACTTGGTCCTTAACTGGGAGAAATATCATTTCATGGTCAAAGAAGGAATTGTTCTT
>NC_037539.1:34394693-34412218 GCF_001531365.2 Cynara cardunculus var. scolymus
CTTGAGGTAATTGAAAAACTACCCGAACCTACCACGGTTAAGGGAATCAGAAGCTTTTTGGGTCATGCCGGATTTTATAGAAGGTTTATCAAAGATTTTTCWAAAATTTCAAAACCTCTTTGTTTACTCCTCCAGCATGACCAGAAATTCTATTATAATGATGAATGCAGAAATGCGTTCAAAACTTTGAAAAAAGCTTTGGTTACCGCACCAGTAGTAGTTGCCCCAGATTGGAACAAACCTTTTGAGATTATGTGTGACGCTAGTGATTGGGCGGTAGGTGCTGTACTAGTACAAAGGAAAGACAAGGTGTTTCATTCAATCTACTATGCAAGTAAGATTTTGAATGAGGCACAAATTAATTACACCACAACTGAGAAAGAATTATTGGCCATAGTTTTTGCTTTTGAGAGATTTAGGTCCTATTTGATGGGAACAAAGGTAATGTGCATACCGATCACTCAACCATCAAGTACCTAATTTCAAAGAAAGATGCAAAACCAAGGATAATAAGATGGGTGCTTTTATTGCTAGAGTTTGACTTAGAGATTCTTGATAGAAAGGGGGTAGAGAATCAAGTAACGGACCATTTGTCTAGATTGGAAGAGCCCGAGAAAGGAGGAATGGACATTAGTGATACTTTTCCGGATGAAAGAATCATCTTGATTGACCAACCAAAAACACCATGGTTTGCGGATTTAGCTAATTTCTTGGCCTGTGGAATAAAACCCTCTGATTACACAGGCCACATGTTGAAAAAATTCTTTCATGATGCTAAATCTTATTTGTGGGATGACCCATTTTTGTTTAGACTTGGTGAAGATCAGATTTTGAGAAGATCCGTGCCCAAAACTGAAGTGGCAGCAATCCTGCAGCATTGCCATCATGCACCATATGGAGGCCATTTTGGAGGCCAAAGAATTGCAACCAAAGTTTTACAGTCCGGTTTTTATTGGCCAACCATTTTTAAAGATTCCCACAATTTTGCACAAAGGTGCAACGAGTGTCAACGGAGTGGCTCCATTTCCAAAAAGAATGAAATGCCATTAAACGGGATACTCGAAGTTGAATTATTTGATGTTTGGGGAATAGACTTCATGGGTCCTTTCCCTCCATCAAATAATTGCCAATACATACTTGTGGCTGTTGACTACGTATCCAAATGGGTGGAGGTTATGGCATGTGTGTCAAATGACGCAAAAACTATGGTTAAGTTCCTCCAAAAACAGATTTTCACACGGTTCGGTACCCCAAGGTCACTAATTAGTGATGAGGGTACCCACTTTATGAACAATTTGTTAAAAGGAGTCCTTGAAAAATACAATGTTAACCACAGAATTGCCAAGTCCTATCACCCTCAAACTAATGGTTTGGCAGAGCTCTCTAATAGGGAAATTAAGAGCATTTTGGAAAAAGTGGTCAAGCCCAATAGGAAGGACTGGGCATTCAAATTAGATGATGCTTTGTGGGCATATCGAACTGCTTTGAAAACACCAATCAATATGTCTCCATATAAGCTAGTATACGGAAAAACATGTCATTTGCCCTTAGAACTTGAGCACAAAGCATATTGGGCTATCAAAGAGCTCAATATGTCCTTGGATGAAGCCGGAAAGAAAAGAAAGTTTCAACTTTGTGAAATGGAAGAACAAAGACAAATATCTTATGAAAATGCTAAACTTTATAAAGAAAAGCCAAAGAAATGGCATGATAATAGGATCCAACACTAGGAGTTGAAAGAAGGGAAAAAGGTCCTCTTATTTAACTCTAGGTTGAAACTATTCCCGGGAAAGCTCAAGTCTAGGTGGTCCGGACCCTTTGTCATTCATAAAGTTTACCCTTATGGAGCGGTTGACCTCATTAACCCGGAGGACAACACGGTGTTTAAAGTGAATGGGCAACGAGTTAAGGTATTTCATGATACAGTAGCATTCCCAGAGCATTGCTCTGAGAATTGGGCTATACCTTAGGATGAAGGTGTTTTTGGACTTTTTCAAGTCCAAGCTTTGTTTGTAAATATTTTCCCTCTTTATCTTTCTGTTTTAGAGCAGTTATGTTTTAATAGTTTGGTCTTGTGTAGGTTGTTTTCAAGGAATTTATCATGGGAAGTTGATGTTCTGCCAATGCTACARCATTCAGTGGTTCACATGTGAARATTGGCAGCACCTTTGTAAGAAAAACAAGAGAGTACAAAGTGATGTCATCACTGCATCACAACAGTTTTTGTCAGTCAAAATTCTCAGATTTTGTCCCCCATGCACCACTACCCACTCCATCTAAATCAAGGTTTATCCATTGGATAACTACCTTTGGGCATTACCTTAACCGTAAAAAACAAGTGATTAGAAAGATTTAAGGGAAAAATGACTTTTTATCTTCTCCATAACCACCTTTGACATAGCCGGCTGTTTCCCCCATCCATTACCCGCCGGTTTCTCACTTCAAATCACATCTCCATTACCAAGGTTCACCAATCAAATCCCTTTCTCTCCTTAAACCACTCTCCATAAACCACTCTCACTAAACTAAACTATCACTCCACTTCTCCTCATTTTCGAAAACAATGGCACGGATGAAATGAGCTGCTGTCCGCGACCCACCACAACCGGTCCGGCGAAGTAACTGCCGACAGGCATGCACCTCCGCCTCGCGACCGACAGGGGAACCTGAAATGATTGACCTCGTTGCAAATAGTGCCTCGTTGTCGCCACCATCATCGCCATCACCGCCGAGACCACCGATTATCACGCCGTTAATCGCCGATTCCTCACCACCTCGGGCTAGACGAACGCCACGCCGGCCTCCGTCGCCTCCTCCACCTTCAATCGACTGCCTTCCTTCGCCTCCTCCACCTTCAATCGACTGCCTTCCTTCGCCTCCACCCACCTCCAATATCAAACCACCATTGCCGCCGGCCGTCGCAAGCCCTAATTTGGGCATTGAGGTAAATCTTAATACATGCCCTAATGAACCTATTGAGGGATTGATGACCTTCGACTCATCTGAGGAGGATAATTTTATACAACCAAACTCTCCATCCACTGTTTTAAGCCCAGCAAAGATGTATTTCTTGACCTGGTATGATCAACCCTGTGCACAAATGCTCGAAGCTACTGTGTTGGCTGGCTCTACACCTCACATTGTTGAGGATGAAGTTGTTGGGCTTGATAATGTTGAACTGCATAATAGGAACGATATATTTGACACCCCACACAGTGAGGCCGATTTAGAGGCTGATTTAGAGGCTGATGTAAGGAATTTGACTCCAATTCCTACTAAAAAGAGAAAATGATTGGGACGAATCTTTGCTACCCGCTCTAAGGCTGTGGATGGTCAGCCTATCAAAAAGAAACCGAGGTGCACTCCACCATCCATTCAGTTGAGGCACACAGCCTTCATGCCTCGAAAATCACCTCGAACGGCCACGGTTAGGCCTGATGATACAGCAGGCCCTTCTCGGGTGCGAGCCACACACAACATGTCAAACACTAGACCCATTCCTAGGCCACAACAGAAGTTCAATAGGTTTAGCACAGAAGTAGCACAGTTGAAGTTTGCAAAGATAAAAAATAAGAAGGTGTTGCCAGATAAAGGTTCGATAGGAGAAGTATCGAAGAGTTCAGTTTTATCCGGGACGCGATCAACCGACAAGGATGGCAAGTGCTTTGCCAGGTAAAAAGCTCTTTTAATTTGTCTTTGATTAGAGAGTTTTACGCTGAAGCTTGTGTCTTTAGCACCACAAAGATTAAGGTCCGGGGTGTTCGGGTGAGTATTTCGGCCAAAGCAATTAATAAGCTTTTAGGCCTTTCACCCCCGGCTGAGACTGATTTTGAGACGCTTTCTCAATTGGCCTCATTTGCCAAACTGGAGGAAATCGGTAGAGAGCTTGGGAAAGTTGGGACCGGATGGGATGTCCATAGTAACTACATGTTACGGACTTATAGGGCATCAAATTTAAAGCCTGATGCTAATGTTTGGATGAATTTCATTCGCTATTCTCTTAACCCAACTACTCATGATAGCTCCATTTCAGTTGAGAGAATCATGTTATTATACTGTGTGGTTACGGGTAGGACAATTAATGTGGGGGAAGTTGTTGAAAAGGCCATCCTATATTGTTCCAAAAGGAGACAAGGGAAGCTGTTTTTCCCAGGCCTGATTCACAAGTTGCTTATGCAAGCTGGTGTTCCCGAGTACATTGATGACTTAGTGATTAAGGAGTGTGAGGAGAAGTGGACAATTGATATGAAGGCTGTTTCAAGACTAAGAGAGAGGAGTGAGAGAGGAAGGGAATTGCCCGGTGTGACTAAGGCTATGGAGGAGCTTTTAGAGCAAAGCGGTAGTATGATGGACTTCTTGATAGAACAGAGGGCCGAGATGGTAGAAAGGTTAGAGAACATGCAGGCTGATTTGACAAACAGGTTAAAGGCAAGTGAAAAGAAGATGAAGAAGAGGTTTGAGAAGCTGAAAGAAGGCTTGGAGAATGGGGTAGCTGAAAAGATCAAGAGGATGCAGAAAAAGATCAATCGGTACAAGACGGAGACCAAGAGACTGAGGACAGAGATTGCATCCGTGGCTGCCCGGAGTACACAGCCTACTCCTTTGGAGTATGACAGATTCTACCACCTTACTTTAGCTTCATATTTTATATTTTTTTGAGTCGGGAATAGTTTTTATAATTTATAGTCTTATTTTTACGCATGATCATTTCAATTGAGGGCGGTTAAACACATGAGATCATAGCCTGAATAATTTTAGTGATGGTTTGTCATTTGATCATGGTACTTTGCTTTTGGCTAGAACTAGCAAAACTCTTTTTGGGAAAACACTTTGATCACACGACCACCATTAGGAAATGAGATAGGCCATCTTTTCTATACTCATACTAGCCACTTGCACCCTTTAAACACCATTTACCCCACAAAACGCCAATGCGGACATTGCCATATTCAAGTTTGGGGGAGGAGTTTACATAAGGACACAAAGTCAATACAAAAGAGCAAAGCTCTAAATTGATTCCTTATCACACATAGGGTGTTGAAAACACAACAAAAGTCCCATAAGGGCTATGTGTTTTAGAAAATGATATGAAATGGCACAACAAAAGTCTCATAGGGATTATGTGCAAACTCCAAACAAAAAAGGCCAAAAGGCCCAAAAATTTGAAAAATTTATATGTGGAGTATACAAGTGAAAAAGGCTATGAGAGAAAAGATACGCCAATGAGAGAAAACCCCTTTTAAGCCCTATTGATCCTAAAATGGTGATTGTTTTTGAACTTAACAAAGAAAAGGGAATGCCAGCCTATGGTTCATGCAAAGAACTTACTTTTAATTGACACTTCTTAGATTTATGAAAAGCTATGAACATCATGATGCTATAACTCTCTTTGGGAAGGCACTTAATSCCTTGATCATGCATTTTAGTTTATATTGAGTCTTTATATTTGTCTTTTGGTTGCTTGGGGACAAGCAATGGTTTAAGTTTGGGGGTATGATATGTGTTGAGAATTTAACACATAAAGCGCTATTTATACGTCTTTTTAATTATAATAATTTCTTTTCATTCCCACTTTGAGTCCTTTTCATTTATTTTTTTATACTTTTGTTATTATGAAGCTAAATATTGTGGTTGACTTGTTGGTATGTGTGAATGAAGCTAATTGAGAGTTTTTGTGAAAACAACAAATGCTGCAGCATTGGTGTAGCATCGACCTGATTCATGCAAGGCTTTTTGGAGGACTTAATGGATAAGACGCTGACTTTTTGAAGGTGGAGGACAGCTGTAAAAGCTGCATTTTTAGTGGAAAAATCGGTTGTTAGACTTTGGTTAAGACTATGTACTTTCTAGTTACACTTTTGTTAGTTTGTAACTTGTTTTTAGAAACCTTAGCCTACAAGTTCTTTATTTTGTCTTCTAGTGCCCATTTTTGAGTATAAATAGAGGGCTTGGGATGCCTTCTAATCCATCCTTCCATTCCTCCATCCCATTAATCCTCCATTTCCATCTTTTCTTCCATTGTCTTGCTTTTGTAAACCCTCTCCAAGGGTGTTTTTAATTAAGTGCTTTAAGTTCTTCATCTTTTTCTTTATTTACTTTCTCATCTTTTATTTTACGTCATTTATTTTCTCGTCTTTTATTTTATCGCTATTTACATTCCGTCATTTATTTTTCGTAATTTACATTCTCGTCATTTACATTTCTGTCATTTAATTTATCATCATTTACATTTCCGTCATTTATTTTATTGTTATTTACTTTACGCAATTTACGCTTATGTCTTTATTTTCCGTTATTTATTTTTTTACTTTCCGTTATGAGTAGCTAAGATTTTATAGCTTGGGTGTAAGACGGAAATGTGAGATTTTCAAACCAAATGAAAGTAGCTAAGTGTTTTCGAAAACGACGTTGTTTCATTCGAGTTTTTATAAAACCAAGCACACTTCTTGACGGGTTGATCACTTGAAAGTGTTAAAATGCGATGGACTTAGAGATAAGTCATCATTAAGCACGTCAACTTGGATGACATAAGAGGTAAACTTGAGAAAGTTGCCGACAAGTGTCATTTATGTTTTTCAAAACGTAACTCCCGACGGGTTGGTCACTTGTCAAAAGTGTCAAAGTGTGATAGATTCAGAGATGAACTATCAAGAACACGCCAACTCAAATGATATGGGAATCGAATCGAGAGAGTGATTTTTAACAAAGAGATTTGTTTATACATATATTTTGAAAACACCATTGTGTCACTATCCCCGGTCCGGACACCACATGGAGATATGGGTGGAAAGCTATAAGATAGTGAAATGGTGAAGTCCGAGAGGAATGCCTTCAAAATAGATGATGAAACTTAGTTTCAAAACACTGCTTGCTGTAGCATTGCTACAGCATTGGCTGCTGGAATTTGTGTTTGGGTCTCAGCTTAAGTCTTACACCCTTGCTTCTTTTATATATTCTGTATTCTGTTTTGGATCACCTTAAAATCAAAGAAAGGTCTTCAAAATCGCCATCTGAAATCATCTCTTTCATTGGACTCTAATCTAACTTTGGCTACAATCCCTGTGGACGATAATCCGGTACTTGTACCACTTATTACTTGGAAAGACAACGTTGGGCCGTATTGTATACTTGCTTTTCGGCTCAATTTTATTAAGTCTAAAGGTGTGAGATATCATCGACCAGGACTTAAGAGGTATTTTATGTGTCCTCCTTGTGATTTRGAAATTTGGTCAAATGAGATTGTGAGGGGGAGGGTGCATGGGCATGCACCGCCTCAAATCCCTATGCTTTTATTAAACTTACTATATATAGTAAGTAAAAGGGTACTGAAAAAGGTTTCTTGGAAAAACTTTGGAAAGTATGTTTAACAAAGATAAGGAAGAAGAGCATTCATTGAGGGCTCAAAAAATGTGAGCTTTTACAAAGTTTTGATATATATGAGTTATTATGCTTCATATAATTTACCAGATTCATGATGATATATTGGTATCAAACTAAGATTTTACCAAGGTTGTTACTAATTTTCATCACTCAATATGTTGTCCGGATTGGACTCTCATCGCCCAATGTGTTGTTCGGATTAGACCCTCATCGCTCAAGTATTGTCCTGATATGGTATTCATTGGTTCGGGTGGTATCTGGAAGAGGATGCTTATCAATCAGTATAGCTCAGTGTGTGCCTGGATMAGGGTGTTTCAAACTATAACCAATAAGCCTGTTTATTATTAATAAATGACGAGAAATGGTGTTGTAACCATGATAGATGGCGGTGTAACCGCGATAGATGGAGGTGTGACCACGATAGATGGCAATTTAACCGCGATAGATATTTGATAATTATATCATTTGAAATAAGGTCTGAACTTTATTAAACTATAATGACATATTTGATTTACWGGAGAGAATTCACTTAGTAGACCATCTGGTCTAACCTTTAGTTGTTGTAACAATTTATTTTTTAGGTCATCCAACGTTGAATCAATTTTTAATACAAGTAAGTGTTCTTATGAAGATCGGGTCAGATTTGTTGTGTCTATGGTTAAATCCAATGCTTTATATTGGTGGGACGTTGAATCTTTGGCAATAAAGAAAGCAAAACAATTCTATGTCTTGGATGGAGTTTGTGGATAGATTCAAGGAACAACTCTGCCCTAAAGCRTCAATAAGGCAATTGGTTAGGGTAGAGGAAGGAGCCGAGGCAGGATCAGAGGAAGGGGATGATGAAGAGCGCAAAGTAGTTATCTTGAGGTTCATCCATAACAAGGTRAATCTATTCAGGAACATATTAATGAGGAACCAGTTCAACGTCCTGAGTATGTTACTCGGGATATGCTCACTGAAGAAATGAGCAAATTACGAAATACCTTGACTTCTAGTCTGGGAGTACTTGCTAGAGTAGAAACAAAACGAGTAGAAATTAACCCACAAGTCTAATCTTGAAATACAAAATAGGGTGATATCGATGTTTCTGACGTGCAAACCCGTAAAATTTTCCGGAGAAAGAGATCCTATAAAGGCAATGTGCTTGTTAAAAGATATTGAATCARTTTTTAATAGAAGTAAGTGTTCTTATGAAGATCGGGTCAGATTTGTTGTGTCTATGCTTAAATCYAATGCTTTATATTGGTGGGACATTGAATCTTTGGCAAAACCCAATATTTTACAATCTATGTCTTGGATGGAGTTTGTGGATAGATTCAAGGAACAATTTCGCCCTAAARCGGCAGTAAGGCAACTGGAAGAGGAATTTTTGAAGTTAGAGAAGGAAATCAAACTGTAAGGGAGTATATAGAGAATTCTATTGAACACTCCCATTTTGCTGAATAATACATATCATTGGAGTCTCCTAAATTTGAAAGGTATGTTGGGGATTGAAACCTTTAATYAGAGAATTTGTGATTACGATAATCCTATTACATTCCCATTGGCAGTAGACACARCTGAAACAACCAAAAGAAATAAGAACAAGCAGTGGGAAGAAAAGGTAGTAGAAAAGAGAAAGTGGGGGGTGGGGTTCTTCGGTATAATTTAGAGAACAAAGTTAGTTCCACGATTCAGTGAACGATCATGTCAAAGATATCACCATATTCACCAAGGTGATTGCAATATTGATCAAAGAAAATGCTACAAGAGAGCGATATTTTCAGATGTCGAGGGGGGAGGCAGAGGAAATTCTTGACATGGTAGTAGGTACGTTTATCATAAACTCAATATATGCAAAGATATTATTTGATTCTAGTGCAAATTGTTCGTTTGTATCGCCTTTATTTGTTGGGTGTTTATACATGAAATTTGTGCCCCTTGACTAGGCTTTAGTAGTTGATACTGCTAACAATAGTCAGGTATATGTTACCCATGTGTTTAATGACTACCAAATAAAGGTTGAGGGATGTGTGTTACCGATCCGATTATTCAATATASTGGTGGGTATAGATTGGTTGGAATAAAATCGGGAAAATATTGTGTGTAATAAAAAGATGATACGTATTGAATTACCATGGAAGGGACCAGTTTTGATTTAGCGGAAAAGAAAAGAGTTGAACGATTAAAGACACTTTTTTTAAGAGMAAACTTAATCCCTAATATTCCTACAGAGATCTTGAGATGTAAAATCAAAGCAATTAGAGAAGAAAATATCGAAGCTAAAAGAGTTGGAGGAATGTTAGCAACCCTGACGTAGAACGATAGAGGAATTCTATGTTTCCAAGATAGAATTTGGGTSCCAAGTTTTGGGAATAACCACGAGCTAATTCAAGATGAAAGTCATAGTCTCGATACTCAATTCACCCAGGTACCAATAAAATGTACAAAGATTTATAACCATTCTATTGGTAGCCGAGGTTGAAGAAAGATATTGCAAAATACATGGAACGAAGTTTGATGTGTCTACAGGTAAAGATTAAACACAACGACTATATGGGAATTTGCAGTCATTGAAAATATCTATGTGGAAATGAGATCATATCACAAAGAATTTAATCATAAAACTATCGTGAACTCCAAAGGGATGTGATACCATTTGGGTTATTGTAGATCGTTTAACGAAATATTTGCACTTTTTACTGATTAAAGAGAATTATCTGTTAGAAAGGCTTTCAAAGATCTACRTCGAGGAAATTTTGACTCATCACAATGTTCCTTTGTCAATCATTTCAGATAGGGACAACCGATTTACCTTAAAGTTTTGGGATAGCTTTCAAAAGGCCATGGGATCTCATATTAAATTAAGTATGGCGTACCACCCTCAGACTGACRGGCAGAGTGAGAGAACGATTCTGACCCTCGAAGATATGTTAAGAGCTTGTATCATCRACTTTGGGGGATCATAGAAGAATCATCCGCCTTTGATTGAGTTTGCTTACAATAACAAKTATCATTCCACTATCTAAGTGACACCATATGAAGTTCTATATGGCAGAAAGTGTAGAATGTTGTTGTGTTGGAATGAGKTGGGGGAAAATAGTTGGTTGGTCTGAAGATTTTTTAGATAACGACTGAAAAGATAGATCAAATCCGAGAAAGAATAAAGACARCTCAGGACCGAAAAAAGAGCTATGCCGACACACACCAAAACCGGTTGAGTTTCTAGTAGGAGATTTCGTAATGTTGAAAGTTTCTCCATGGAAAGCTATTCTATGATTTGGGAAAAGAGGTAAACTCGGTCCAAGGTATATTGGACCATTCAATTTTTTTAAAAAGGTTGGTATAGTAGCGTATCAGTTAGAGTTGCTAGAAGAACTCGACGATATGCATAACACTTTCCATGTTTCAAACATATGAAAGTGTTTGTCTAATCCAAATATGGACATACCACTATCTGAAGTTCAGATTCATAACCCAGTTGAATTTTGTGGAAACCCCAAAGGCTGTCACTGATCGGAAGACGGAGATATTGAGAAATAAAGAAATCACTCTAGTGAAAGTCTAGTGGCGATTTCATAAAGGGCAGGAGCCTACTAGGGAACTATAAAAAATGAGAAGTAAATATCCGCAGTTGTTTGATTGATTGAATTTCAGGACAAAATTCTTTTGAGGGGAGGATAATGTGATAATCGGGTTTATCCRTTATAAAGTTTGAGGTTTCTTTTGGATAATGGTAGAAAGTTGAGGCGTTGTTTTGATAATTTGCTTAAAATGTTTTTAAATTTATCCATAGCCTTATATGTTATTTGCATGTTATRTGAGATATTTTCATTATCTCCTGGGTCATGTAAAAGAGAGAAAAAAAAGAGGCTTTTATGTATGTTCCTTGGGTTCGAAGCAAAAAGACGAAAAAGAAACTAATTTATGTGATTTTTAATTGAAATTGTTGTTGTTTATCATCCTCATCGCATTTGATTACAAGGTGAGACTTTGTAGCAATCATCCCGAAGTGGAACTTCATGCACACTCTGTTGTGAAGTTGAGTGGAAGATWGTCTCGTGTGCAACAATGTTTCTTAGATCTGAATGTGTTAGTCTACATTTTATATTMTGCAAAACATATATTCTGTGTGAAACAAAGTAAAGTTCAACACAAAAAAATTATAATTTGTTTAAAGAACAAACTATTACRCCTTCATTTGTGAATATTTGAGACGACATAGTCGTAGAAATAGGAGTGTCCTTCCCGATACAAGTATATAATTAATCTCTAAAGATTGTCGAGTTCTCTTTGACAATTTAGCAATAGTGTCATTCTGTATAGATCTATCAAAGTGGTTGCTTGTTGCAAGAGTTTCRTGTGAAGTTGGGAGACCACTTGTCAAAGAATTCTKAAAAGTGTTTATACAAATATTAGATATTTTTCAAAACCGTCACCATAGCATGAAATATGGTGACGTAAATCATTCAAAAACGTCAATGTAGCTTGAGATATGGTGATGTAAATGTTTTAATACCTTTTACAAAATCATGACATTGGTRACGTAAATCTTTCAAAAACCCTTGTCATACACTACCTWTTGGTGACACAAATKTTGCAAAACCGTTGCCATAAACCTTGGTAACTTTTGGAAATGATTTCCAAAGAAAAGTTGCTATTTATTTTAGTTTTGGTAACGGTTTTTTAAAACCATTATGACATAGAGCAACGGTTTAGACAAAAACCRTTACTAAAGGGTCTTACATGGCAACGGTTTTTAAAAAACCGTCATAATTTAAAGCAACAGTTTTTAAAAACCGTCGTAAATTGTTATCTTAGGGGACCTAYTATTAACGTTTTTATCTAAACCATTGCTTTATGTTTCAATAGTAACTTTTTTTATAAATTTTTTTATTAAAACAATTCTTTAAATTTTGTCACTTTTTGCAACACTTTCTATCAAATCGTTACACACCTATTTTTCCAAACCGTCACAAAAATCCATTTTTTATTAGAATTGGAGACAAATAAGTCAAGACAAACCAAGGGTGGTGGGATATTGAGAATTTAGTTATGTTGATGAGAAATCTAAGTAATAAAGGGGAGTCATAGACTATATGTGAGAGGTTATGGGTTAACGATTAGGTCATATATCTGACGAGTCAATTCAATAGGGGTCTGTATATTGCTACTAGACCATAGGCATGAGACYATGGGATAAGTGAGAATTCTATATAAACATAATCTCAACGTATTATGATTTGAGGGACAAAGTACTATAGATATTGGAGAAAGTGGTACCGGGAATGCTTACAAGCTAGTCAGATTTGACGTCATTGTCCAAAATATCTATAAGGACAAGTTAGATGTTCGATGTGCTCGTGACATGATCAATCTTGTAGGGTGGAGAAYATGGGATGGGTTAACAAGTGAATAAATTATTGATGCTATTAAATAATAATGTTTAAAGTAAGTTCTATAAATAGAAACTTGCAAGGAAAATATCATGTATCCATTTCTAATATGAATACTAGGGGATCGGGTAGTGCAACTYCGAGGAGCTAAGTGGACGCACGTATGGCATCATCGCTTAATGCGTCATCAAGGATCGTGGCCGAGAGGGAGTCAGTACAGGGATTGTTGGCAAGAAACTTTGCACTAGTCTTCTAGGTGTGCATTTAGGTGTACGGGCCATATTTTATGTGTCAAAGTGTGGAATTTAGTTGGTTTCAACCAATAACAAGACAATAGTGGAGTTGAGAACGTCAAGGACGAGATTTCAAATATGAAGCTTAAGGTTTTAGTTAACTATACCACCTTCAATTGATATTTCTTGATAGCTACACTAATTGTAGCTTTGACTAGGGAGTCAAATAAGTTTGAATTGGTAAAAGTCATAAAGAGGCRTTTCRTATGCTAAGGGGAAGGTTGAACATCATGCCGAGAATGAACTTACTAGAAGGAATATAAGTTTGGTATATAGTGATGCATATAAGTTGGGTCAGAATATGTTGATGCAAATAGGCAATGTTATTGCTTATGCATCATTCCAAAAAAAAACATGGGAAAAAGTGTTAGATCCTCCGTAATAATGGTTAAGGTAGCAGTATTTAAATACAAGGGTTTGAAGAGGATTATGGATGCTTGGGTATTAAGATAAGTAATAATGAGCTACATGGGGAGTTATTAGATATGCCTACAACGAAAGATGGAACATCTGAAACCATCAATTAGGCTTTAATCGATAGAAACTTTGGTAAGGGATTGCGGTAGGAAGGCAATGGATATTGTCACTAAAAGTAGAAGAAATAAATTATATCAAATGAGCAATCATAGATTGTTAYAGGAAGTTATCTCACTTCTAACTAATTCGTGAAAATTGTACATCGAAATATTGACACAAATATAGGTGTATGAGATAGTGATGATGCCTAGAGCGCCATCATTAGCAATCTCAGATAGAGATCTGATATTAACGTTAAGGATCCAGATGAATCTCCAATAAGAGATGTGGGTGAGGTTGAACTTGAGCGAAGCATATCATCCTTGGACATAGGGTCAAGGAGAGAGAAAATTTTAAAACTGAGAGACAAATTGAAAGATTAGATGTTTGGGCTTCGAGCTATTAGGGATGATAAAATGTCCATAGAAAAGTTGGTCTACAACATCAATTATCATGTGAATGTCCAAGAAGAGCCATTGAAGCATTTGAAGAATGACCTGCATGTCGCTAGTATGTTTTTTTTTATTAACCTGGATATCCAACTCGCTATGCGAACCGACTAATCCCAGGGCGACCATCTGGTTTGCAGATAGCCCGGAGTCACCGCATTTGAACCTCTGTGGCCATAAGAGGATTTTTATTTCTTCTTGGATTTGAACCTGGGACCTTCTTGTACTTTTGACCTTCGGAGACAAGCTCAAACCAATCAGGCACCACCCTTGTGGTTATCGCTAGTATGTTTAAATGTCAGATCGGGGAGAAGTAGCTAACTAGACACCAAAAAACTATATATGTGAATTAAGATATCACGAGTACACGAGAGGATGAAGGTTGTACTTAATAAGAATGAGAACTACACATGTAAGAGACAAACATTAATTATCAACTGGGTCGGGATGACCCTAAAATATGTTGTTCATTATGGAAAGAAAGGTAAGTTGAATCCTGAGACATATCAGACCGTTCAAATCTATTGCAATGCTAGGGACAATAGCTTAACGTTGAAATTTTAACAAAAGAGTGAAGAGCTATGATTGACACTTTTATGCGCCAAGTTTGAGAAAATGTTTGGCTGATGGTCAGTTGTGGTAAACTAGGATAGTTAAGCGAAATAAAAGTTTTCTTACATTGAAAATTTAATCMAGGGATCAAAAGTATACTGTTAAGGCTGGTAATGATAATAGGAAAATGAAAATTTTAGAAGGTACATAAGTGGTTCTTAAGCTAAATAAGACATAAGTAACTAAGTATCCTAAAGCTCAGCAAAGGTGATTCCAAGAACGAAATCCTTTTTAAGTAGAAGAGAGTTGTAACACCCCAAAATTGGGGCAATTTGTAATAAAATACAAGGAAGTTAATTAAAGGGTTTTAAAAAAAATTCAATTTAAACCTTTTCAATTTTCAAAATAAGTTTATAATTTGGGAAGTGGAGAAAATGGGGTGGTGATTAAGGAAATGAGATCATCAACCATTTGTTAAGCCAATAAACAATTTGGAATATTATAATATTTGGGGAAAAAATGGGTTTAACTTTTCCACTTTAATTTAATTTATAGACAAATGTAGCAAAGCAAGAAGTAAAGGGTTGGTTTCGTCAATATGCCAAACTTAATGAAAGCAAACAGATTGGTTTTTGGTGACCTCCACATAGTCACTCCAATATTCATCATTAATTGCATTTAAATGGAGAAGTCATGGGTGTTCAAAGGTTAAAAAAATACATAGAGAGGAAGGAAGGAGAAGAGACGAAGTGGTGTGGAGATACAACTAAGAAATCCACTGTCGAACAGGTAGGCTTTCTTCGAACGAAAAACGCGATTGAAGGTACAATTCTTAAACAAGTTGTTCTATATATGGTTGGATTCATTTTTGAATGTTCTTTCGAATGGTATAAGTTTTGAGGCCAATAATAGTCGTACGTCACGTATTTCGCGAAAAATGCGGCTGTAACGGCGGCTCTCGACGGCTGAGTAAGAAAACTCGAAATTTGAGTTAATTATTTGATTTTAAGTGTTGTGAATTTATGTTGAATTACTAGTATCACGATTTTATGCAAACAAATGGTGAAAAACAATGTTAAATTGGGTTAATTTGGCTTTTAGTCTCGAAAACGCTTAAAAATGCCTAACCCTCAAATTCGGAGACAATAATCCATGAAAATTCAAGATTCTTGTTTCTAGGGTTGAAGAATATTTTGATGATRTTATTTTGAAAAGAAAAAGAAAATCATTGAAATCGGTTAAAAATAAGAGAAACAAATGAAAAACGTGAAAACGAATTCATGTTTTTCGACGAACAGAGTATGATGACACTTTATGGTTGCCATGGATTATGGTTTTGGGCTCCATGATAAACTAGTTTTTGACATCGCTCATTGCGCGATGATACAAATTCATGTAAAAACAATGTGAATGCTTTAAATAAATGGACAAAGTGAGATAACCGAAATAACATTATAATTCAAAAAAATTAACTACTCAAATCTTATTATACAATTCAAACCTCAACCATCTTCTTTTTATTCATACATATTCAATTAAATTTTACTTTTATTTCAATTTTTTTTTACAAGATATGAATCGAATGCATACTTTAGCTAAATAATCATTTTAATTTTCAAATACGTATTTTCTCCTTTCATATATTCGTAATCATTCTCCAATCTCTTATGTGATCCATAACGTGAGGTAACATAGACAATAACACAATTCAAATATTACAAAGGTGCCCTAGCGGTATGTGAGTTTTTGGCCTCATAGGAGATCAGGGGTTCAAACCTCACCAAATGTGAGGAGGGTATGTGAGTTTATTTGTTCTATTTGCCGTATATAGTATTATATACTTAAAAAAACAATTCAAATATCATAATATATTTCTTACATCTACTTATTTTTCTTTTATATATATAATGACCTTCAATCTATCATTTTCCCCATCAATATGAATAACGAAAACAACACCACAATTGAATATTTTTAATACTTAAATCCCATAATACTACTTCACGTCCAACAATCTACATTTTATATGTATACATATATAGATATAGATCTTTACATAGAAGGATCCCTCCAAAAAGTACGTTATAAACTATAGTTTTCACTATTGATATTTGTCAACATTATGTCATTTTTGTATTTAATTAAATAATTTGTGTGCATATATATATTCTTTTTACAAAAGGAGGGTCGGTCCAACTTTATGTTCTAGCTAACTTTTTTTCAAAGAAATACATACTCGTTTTGCATTCAATCATCTTCGCATAATTGTAAGATTACAAAAATCATACCATAATTCAAAAAAAAAAAAAAAAACTTAAATCTCTTAATATCCTTTCATATGTCAATTTAACATTAAAATAATGTAAAAGAAGGTTGACAAAAGATAACCAAAATCATACAGTACTTCAAGATTTTAAAATACTTAAGTTTAATAAAGCTTCTTTTTATTTTTTATTTTGTATGGTTAACATTTTTTTTGTTGCTAAAAGAGGGTTGGGCAAAGTGTAAGCCAACATTGTGAGTTTAGAGGATTGACCATAAGAAGCCAACCCCTGASTTACCACAAAAGCATCTCAAATCTCCATTTAAAATATCCACCATTGATTGTAAATATTTCATATCTCTGTCAATGTGGGATACAGAAACTCAACCACAATTCAAGAAATAAATAATAYTCACTTCTTAACGTACCACCTCATTCTTTGTGAGTTTTACTTTAATATATACAATATAAATAAAAATCACTTCATTCTTTGTGGGGTTTATTTTAATATACATAAAGATAAAGATTATAATTAATTTTGTACGAGGGTGTTACAAGTTGCAGCATTAGTCTGCTTGATTTTGTGTTTATTCATCACCAAAAGTCTTACACCCTTGGGTCCTTTACATATTCTGTTATCTCCAGTAGTTATAACTCCAACTAAAAATATTTCTTCAAATTCATCATTTAAAATCAT